>NW_028301581.1:600000-770000 GCF_042242905.1 Orbicella faveolata | reverse complement strand
CATGTAAATGTTGTGTAACGGAACCGCCACTCTGTATTGCATTAAAGAGACCATAATCTAAGCTACATTAGCCAGTTCTGATAAAGACAAAACTTTCAGCTAGCTCAATTTTTCGTAACACTATTCCCTATTGCTTTCTGCTATCTCAACTGCTTTCACAACGAACCTCTTCAATGTTCTTCTTCAATTCTAGTTCAATTTCACAACTATTTCAGCCCACAGATACGTTTAGTTCAGCCCTAAACAACGCTCACCAATACATAAATTTAATGTAGACCCTTGACCTATCGCGTGTCCCACAAACATAAGTTTAGTTCAGATATCTCAGAGCTCATACAATGCTCACACAGTGCTTTTTTACTACCTCCCGGAGTGTATTTCCCTTCCACTGAGGGTGAATCGTGCGCGACATAAACGGGACGAAACTATGCGAAATCACTATCCAAAGGAATGCAAGCACGCCAGCATAAAGCGATGACGTCACACAATACGTCATCGCTTAAAAACATAATACAGCACATTTCCAAAACTTCATAAAAACTAAAAACTGCAAATGAATCGTACCCTGACTTCACTATCACCACTGTAAACAGTATATTTCAGTTCTCAACAATGCTCATACAGTGCTCTCACGGTGCTCATTCTGTTCACACAATGCTCATTCAATTCACTTCAAGACTGGCAAAAGTACAACTGCGCTACCAATCTGTAAATTTAATATAGACCCTTCAGCTATCGCGTGTGCCACTTGCTTGTCTATCTAAATTTGTATGTATGGATGATATGTTCTTATTATGAGTTCGCCAATAAGCCCAAATTTATCCGACCGTGTATAAACCAAAATCAACCCCCAAATCTTCGTTTAAAACTGAAATTAAAAGCACTCCGCTGGTCCTACAAACAGAAAATGAAAAGGGCAAACGAAAAGTTGCTCTCTCTGAAATCGACACCCTATTATCTTTAAAAATATTTGGAAACACTAATTACCTCACCGGAAATTAATTTGTTGTTTTAACTGTATACTTGTCATATGGATTAAAAGCCCTCTGCTAATCCTTCAAACAGCAAAGGAAAGCCGCAACGCCCTCACCTATCGCCTGTACGACTTACTTGTCTACCTAAACTTGTATGTATGGAGGATATGTTCTTATTATGAGTTTGCCCGTGAACGCAAATTTAAACAGCCAAGGAAAGCCGCAAAGCCCTCACCTATCGCCTGTGCGACTTACTTGTCTATCTAAACTTGTATGTATGGAGGATATGTTCTTGTTATGAGTTTGCCCGTGAATGCAAATTTATCCGATACTGTATAAACCAAAATACAACCCTAAATCCTCTTTTAAAAGCTAGAATTAAAAGCACTCCGCTGAACCCACTAACAGCATCTCCCAGAGTGCATTTCGCTTCCACAGAGGGATAAAAAGTGCGCGACAAAAGCGCGAGGAACATAAACGTGACGAAATCACTATCCAAAGGAGTTCAGCGTGCCAGCATAAAGCGATGACATCACATCATAAGTCATCGCTTAAAATATACACAAATGTTTCATAAGATGAAAACAATAAAGTCAGATCATCACGTAATCGGATCTTATGAATTGAATAAAGTATCACTATCATGTTTTGATGATAAATCATATCTTCATGATGATGGTATTAATTCTTATGCCTATTGTCACCGTTTGATTCAATAAAATCAGCAGTAATCTCGCTTGAAGTTTTTGGTTCATCAATAAATTCATTCTCCAATTTTTGAAAATCTTTGGTGATGTTCAAATTCCTTTGGTGCAGTCTAGTGCTAAGGTGTCTGTATTGGCATAGGCTAAAATAGGGACTGGACCATTGGACCCTTGGACCTTTGGACTATTTTTGGACTATTTTTTGCACTATTTCTTGGACTATTTCTTGGACAAAATTTTACACTATTTTTCAAGGGGTGGGTAGGTAGTTTTGTCAGGGGGGTGGTTTATCATATCTTCTTCCTCAGGGAAGGGTAGGTAGAAGGTAGGTAGTTTTTTCTCTTTGTTTTTTCTCGTTGTCACTTTATTTCTTACGCGAAAGAAACAAATCATCGCCTAGACTTTCCCTAATCGTTCTCACTTTATTATTTCTTACGTGTAAGAAGCACATAATCCACTAGACTTTCCCTAATCTTTCTCACTTTATTTCTTGCGCGTATGACACACATAATCCACTGGACTTTCGCTAATCGTTCTCACTTTATTTCTTAGGCGTAAGAAACAAATCATCCACTAGAATTTCCCTAATCGTTCTCACTTTATTTCTTACGCGTAAGAAACACATTATCCACTACACTTTCCCTAATCGTTCTCACTTTATTTCTTGCGCGTAAGAAACACATCATCCACTACACTTTCCCTAATCTTTCTCACTTTATTTCTTACGCGTATGACACATATCATCCACTGGACTTTCGCTAATCGTTCTCACTTTATTTCTTACGCGTGAAAACCACATCATCCACTACACTTTCCCTAATCTTTCTCACTTTATTTCTTGCCCCTATCACACACATCATCCACTGGACTTTCGCTAATCGTTCTCACTTTATTGCTTCCGCGTAAGAAACACAAAATCCACTGGACTTTCCCTAATCGTTCTCACTTTATTTCTTCCGCGTAAGAAACACAAAATCCATTGGACTTTCCCTAGCCGTTCTCACTTTAGTTCTTGCGCGTAAGAAACACAAAATCCACTGGACTTTCCCTAATCGTTCTCACTTTATTTCTTACGCGTGAAAACCACATCATCCACTACACTTTCCCTAATCTTTCTCACTTTATTTCTTGCCCGTATCACACACATCATCCACTGGACTTTCGCTAATCGTTCTCACTTTATTTCTTACGCGTTAAAATCACATCATCCACTGGACTTTCCCTAATTGTTCTCACTTTATTTCTTGCGCGTAAGAAACACAAACTCCACTGGACTTTCGCTAATCGTTCTCACTTTATTTCTTGCGCGTAAGAAACACATAGTCCACTGGACTTTCCCTAATCGTTCTCACTTTATTTCTTCCGCGTAAGAAACACAAAATCCATTGGACTTTCCCTAATCGTTCTCACTTTATTTCTTGCTCGTAGGAAACACAAAATCCACTGGACTTTCGCTAATCGTTCTCACTTTATTTCTTGCGCGTAAGAAACACAAAATCCACTCGACTTTACCTAATCGTTCTCACTTTATTTCTTGCGCGTAAAAAACACAAAATCCACTGGACTTTCCCTAATCGTTCTCACTTTATTGCTTCCGCGTAAGAAACACAAAATCCACTGGACTTTCCCTAATCGTTCTCACTTTATTTCTTCCGCGTAAGAAACACAAAATCCATTGGACTTTCCCTAGTCGTTCTCACTTTAGTTCTTGCGCGTAAGAAACACAAAATCCACTGGACTTTCGCTAATCGTTCTCACTTTATTTCTTGCGCGTAAGAAACACAAAATCCACTGGACTTTCCCTAATCGTTCTCACTTTATTTCTTGCGCGTAAGAAACACAAAATCCACTGGACTTTCGCTAATCGTTCTCACTTTATTTCTTGGGCGTAAGAAACACAAAATTCACTGGACTTTACCTAATCGTTCTCACTTTATTTCTTGCGCGTAAGAAACACAAAATCCATTGGACTTTCCCTAATCGCTCTCACTTTATTTCTTGCGCGTAAGAAACACAAAATCCACTGGACTTTACCTAATCGTTCTCACTTTATTTCTTGCGCGTAAGAAACACAAAATCCATTGGACTTTACCTAATCGTTCTCACTTTATTTCTTGCGCGTAAGAAACACAAATTCCACTGGACTTTCGCTAATCGTTTTCACTTTATTTCTTGTGCGTAAGAAACATAAAATCCATTGGACTTTACCTAATCGTTCTCACTTTATTTCTTGCGCGTAAGAAACACATAATCCACTGGACTTTCGCTAATCGTTCTCACTTTATTTCTTCGGCGTAAGAAACAGAAAATCCACTGGACTTTCGCTAATCGTTCTCACTTTATTTCTTGCGCGTAAAAAACACAAAATCCACTGGACTTTCCCTAATCGTTCTCACTTTATTTCTTGCGCGTAAGAAACACAAAATCCACTGGAGTTTCACTAATCGTTCTCACTTTATTTCTTGCGCGTAAGAAACACATAATCCACTGGACTTTCCCTAATCGTTCTCATTTTACTTCTTGCGCGTAAGAAACACAAAATCCACTGGACTTTCGCTAATCGTTCTCACTTTATTTCTTGCGCGTAAGAAACACAAAATCCAGTGGACTTTCCCCAATCGTTTTCACTTTATTTCTTGCGCCTAAGAAACACAAAATCCACTGGACTTCCCTAATCGTTCTCACTTTATTTCTTGCGCGTAGGAAACACATATTCCACTGGACTTTCGCTAATCCTTCTCACTTTATTTCTTGCACGTAAGAAACACAAAATCCACTGGACTTTCGCTAATCGTTCTCACTTTCTTTCTTCCGCGTAAAAAACACAAAATCCACTACACTTTCCCTATTCGTTCTCACTTTATTTCTTGCGCGTAAGAAACACAAAATCCACTGGACTTTCCCTAATCGTTCTCACTTTATTTCTTACGCGTAAGAAACACGTTATCCACTACACTTTCCCTAATCGTTCTCACTTTATTTCTTGCGCGTAAGAAACACATCATCCACTACACTTTCCCTAATCTTTCTCACTTTATTTCTTACGCGTATGACACATATCATCCACTGGACTTTCGCTAATCGTTCTCACTTTATTTCTTACGCGTGAAAACCACATCATCCACTACACTTTCCCTAATCTTTCTCACTTTATTTCTTGCCCGTATCACACACATCATCCACTGGACTTTCGCTAATCGTTCTCACTTTATTTCTTACGCGTTAAAATCACATCATCCACTGGACTTTCCCTAATTGTTCTCACTTTATTTCTTGCGCGTAAGAAACACAAACTCCACTGGACTTTCGCTAATCGTTCTCACTTTATTTCTTGCGCGTAAGAAACACAAAATCCACTGGACTTTCCCTAATCGTTCTCACTTTATTGCTTCCGCGTAAGAAACACAAAATCCACTGGACTTTCGCTAATCGTTCTCACTGTATTTCTTGTGCGTAAGAAACACAAAATCCACTGGACTTTCCCTAATCGTTTTCACTTTATTTCTTGTGCGTAAGAAACACAAAATTCACTGGACTTTACCTAATCGTTCTCACTTTATTTCTTCCGCGTAAGAAACACAAAATCCATTGGATTTTCCCTAATCGTTCTCACTTTATTCCTTGCGCGTAGGAAACACAAAATCCACTGGACTTTCGCTAATCGTTCTCACTTTATTTCTTGCCCGTAAGAAACACAAAATCCACTGGACTTTACCTAATCGTTCTCACTTTATTTCTTGCGCGTAAGAAACACAAAATCCACTGGACTATCCCTAATCGTTCTCACTTTATTGTTTCCGCGTAAGAAACACAAAATCCACTGGACTTTCCCTCATCGTTCTCACTTTATTTCTTGCGCGTAAGAAACACAAAATCCATTGGACTTTCCCTAATCGTTCTCACTTTATTTCTTGTGCGTAAGAAACACAAAATGCACTGGACTTTCGCTAATCGTTCTCACTTTATTTCTTGCGCGTAAGAAACACAAAATTCACTGGACTTTCCCTAATCGTTCTCACTTTATTTCTTCTGCGTAAGAAACACAAAATGCACTGGACTTTTGCTAATCGTTCTCACTTTATTTCTTGCGCGTAAGAAACACAAAATTCACTGGACTTTACCTAATCGTTCCCACTTTATTTCTTGCGCGTAAGAAACACAAAATTCACTGGACTTTACCTAATCGTTCCCACTTTATTTCTTGCGCGTAAGAAACACAAAATCCACTGGACTTTCCCTAATCGTTCTCACTTTATTTCTTGTGCGTAAGAAACACAAAATCCACTGGACTTTCCCTAATCGCTCTCACTTTATTTCTTGCGCGTAAGAAACAGAAAATCCACTGGACTTTCGCTAATCGTTCTCACTTTATTTCTTGCGCGTAAGAATCACAAAATCCACTGGACTTTACCTAATCGTTCTCACTTTATTTCTTGCGCGTAAGAAACACAAATTCCACTGGACTTTCGCTAATCGTTCTCACTTTATTTCTTCGCCGTAAGAAACAGAAAATCCACTGGACTTTCGCTAATCGTTCTCACTTTATTTCTTGCGCGTAAGAATCAAAAAATCCACTGGACTTTACCTAATCGTTCTCACTTTATTTCTTGCGCGTAAGAAACACAAATTCCACTGGACTTTCGCTAATCGTTCTCACTTTATTTCTTCGCCGTAAGAAACAGAAAATCCACTGGACTTTCGCTAATCGTTCTCACTTTATTTCTTCGCCGTAAGAAACAGAAAATCCACTGGACTTTCGCTAATCGTTCTCACTTTATTTCTTGCGCGTAAAAAAAACAAAATCCACTGGACTTTACCTAATCGTTCTCACTTTATTTCTTGCGCGTAAGAAACACAAATTCCACTGGACTTTCGCTAATCGTTCTCACTTTATTTCTTCGCCGTAAGAAACAGAAAATCCACTGGACTTTCGCTAATCGTTCTCACTTTATTTCTTGCGCGTAAAAAAAACAAAATCCACTGGACTTTACCTAATCGTTCTCACTTTATTTCTTGCGCGTAAGAAACACAAATTCCACTGGACTTTCGCTAATCGTTCTCACTTTATTTCTTCGCCGTAAGAAACACAAAATCCACTGGACTTTCGCTAATCGTTCTCACTTTATTTCTTGCGCGTAAAAAACACAAAATACACTGGACTTTCCCTAATCGTTCTCACTTTATTTCTTGGGCGTAAGAAACACAAAATCCACTGGAGTTTCACTAATCGTTCTCACTTTATTTCTTGCGCGTAAGAAACACATAATCCACTGGACTTTCCCTAATCGTTCTCACTTTACTTCTTTCGCGTAAGAAACACAAAATCCACTGGACTTTCGCTAATCGTTCTCACTTTATTTCTTGCGCGTAAGAAACACAAAATCCACTGGACTTTCCCTAATCGTTTTCACTTTATTTCTTGCGCCTAAGAAACACAAAATCCACTGGACTTCCCTAATCGTTCTCACTTTATTTCTTGCGCGTAGGAAACACATATTCCACTGGACTTTCCCTAATTCTTCTCACTTTATTTCTTGCGCGTAAGAAACACAAAATCCACTGGACTTTCGCTAATCGTTCTCACTTTATTTCTTGCGCGTAAGAAACACAAACTCCACTGGACTTTCCCTATTCGTTCTCACTTTATTTCTTGCGCGTAACAAACACAAAATCCACTGGACTTTACCTAATCGTTCTCACTTTATTTTTTGCGCGCAAGAAACACAAAATCCACTGGACTTTCCCTAATCGTTCTCACTTTATTTCTTGCGCGTAAGAAACACATAATCCACTGGACTTTCCCTAATCGTTCTCACTTTACTTCTTTCGCGTAAGAAACACAAAATCCACTGGACTTTCGCTAATCGTTCTCACTTGATTTCTTGCGCGTAAGAAACACAAAATCCAGTGGACTTTCCCTAATCGTTTTCACTTTATTTCTTGCGCCTAAGAAACACAAAATCCACTGGACTTCCCTAATCGTTCTCACTTTATTTCTTGCGCGTAGGAAACACATATTCCACTGGACTTTCCCTAATCCTTCTCACTTTATTTCTTGCGCGTAAGAAACACAATATCCACTGGACTTTCGCTAATCGTTCTCACTTTATTTCTTGCGCGTAAGAAACACAAACTCCACTGGACTTTCCCTATTCGTTCTCATTTTATTTCTTGCGCGTAAGAAACACAAATTCCACTGGACTTTACCTAATCGTTCTCACTTTATTTTTTGCGCGCAAGAAACACAAAATCCACTGGAGTTTCACTAATCGTTCTCACTTTATTTCTTGCGCGTAACAAACACAAAATCCACTGGACTTTCCCTAATCGTTCTCACCTTATTTCTTGCGGGTAAGAAACACAAATTCCATTGGACTTTCGCTAATCGTTCTCACTTTAGGTTTTCGGCGTTAGAAACAGAAAATCCACTGGACTTTCCGTATTCGTTCTCACTTTATTTCTTGCGCGTAAGAAACAGAAAATCCACTGGACTTTACCTAATCGTTCTCACTTTATTTCTTGCTTGTAAGAAACACAAAATCCATTGGACTTTACCTAATCGTTCTCACTTTATTTCTTGCGCGTAAGAAACACAAATTCCACTGGACTTTCGCTAATCGTTCTCACTTTACTTCTTCGGCGTTAAAAACAGAAAATCCACTGGACTTTCGCTAATCGTTCTCAGTTTATTTCTTGCGCGTAAAAAACACAAAATCCACTGGACTTTACCTAATCGTTCTCACTTTATTTCTTGCGTAAGAAACACAAATTCCACTGGACTTTCGCTAATCGTTCTCACTTTATTTCTTGCGCGTAAGAAACACAAACTCCACTGGACTTTCGCTAATCGTTCTTACTCTATTTCTTGCGCGTACGAAACACAAAATCCACTGGACTTTCGCTAATCGTTTTCACTTTATTTCTTGCGCGTAAGAAACACAAAATCCACTGGACTTTCCCTAATCGTTCTCACTTTCTTTGTTGCGCGTAAGAAACACAAACTCCACTGGACTTTCCCTATTCGTTCTCACTTTATTTCTTGCGCGTAAGAAACACAAAATCCACTGGACTTTACCTAATCGTTCTCACTTTATTTCTTGCGCGTAAGAAACACAAAAT
The DNA here is from genome assembly GCF_042242905.1 of Orbicella faveolata. Taxonomy (NCBI): domain Eukaryota; kingdom Metazoa; phylum Cnidaria; class Anthozoa; order Scleractinia; family Merulinidae; genus Orbicella; species Orbicella faveolata. Next base: position 761,203 of record NW_028301581.1, on the reverse strand, counting down.
CCATTGGACTTTACCTAATCGTTCTCACTTTATTTCTTGCGCGTAAGAAACACGAATTCCACTGGACTTTCGCTAATCGTTTTCACTTTATTTCTTCGGCGTAAGAAACACAAAATCCACTGGACTTTCCCTAATCGTTCTCACTTTCTTTCTTGCGCGTAAGAAACACAAATTCCACTGGACTTTCGCTAATCGTTCTCACTTTATTTCTTCGGCGTAAGAAACAGAAAATCCACTGGACTTTCGCTAATCGTTCTCACTTTATTTCTTGCGCGTAAAAAACACAAAATACACTGGACTTTCCCTAATCGTTCTCACTTTATTTCTTGCGCGTAAGAAACACAAAATCCACTGGAGTTTCACTAATCGTTCTCACTTTATTTCTTGCGCGTAAGAAACACATAATCCACTGGACTTTCCCTAATCGTTCTCACTTTACTTCTTGCGCGTAAGAAACACAAAATCCACTGGACTTTCGCTAATCGTTCTCACTTTATTTCTTGCGCGTAAGAAACACAAAATCCAGTGGACTTTCCCTAATCGTTTTCACTTTATTTCTTGCGCCTAAGAAACACAAAATCCACTGGACTTCCCTAATCGTTCTCACTTTATTTCTTGCGCGTAGGAAACACATATTCCACTGGACTTTCGCTAATCCTTCACACTTTATTTCTTGCGCGTAAGAAACACAAAATCCACTGGACTTTCCCTAATCGTTCTCACTTTCTTTCTTGCGCGTAAAAAACACAAAATCCACTGCACTTTCCCTAATCGTTCTCACTTTATTTCTTGCGCGTAAGAAATACAAAATCCACTGGACTTTACCTAATCGTTCTCACTTTATTTCTTGCGCGTAAGAAACACAAAATCCACTAGACTTTCCCTAATCGTTCTCACTTTATTGCTTCCGCGTAAGAAACACAAAATCCACTGGACTTTCCCTAATCGTTCTCACTGTATTTCTTGTGCGTAAGAAACACAAAATCCACTGGAATTTCCCTAATCGTTTTCACTTTATTTCTTGTGCGTAAGAAACACAAAATTCACTGGACTTTACCTAATCGTTCTCACTTTATTTCTTCCGCGTAAGAAACACAAAATCCATTGGATTTTCCCTAATCGTTCTCACTTTATTCCTTGCGCGTAGGAAACACAAAATCCACTGGACTTTCGCTAATCGTTCTCACTTTATTTCTTGCCCGTAAGAAACACAAAATCCACTGGACTTTACCTAATCGTTCTCACTTTCTTTCTTCCGCGTAAGAAACACAAAATCCACTGGACTATCCCTAATCGTTCTCACTTTATTGTTTCCGCGTAAGAAACACAAAATCCACTGGACTTTCCCTAATCGTTCTCACTTTATTTCTTGCGCGTAAGAAACACAAAATCCATTGGACTTTCCCTAATCGTTCTCACTTTATTTCTTGGGCGTAAGAAACACAAAATCCACTGGACTTTCGCTAATCGTTCTCACTTTATTTCTTGGGCGTAAGAAACACAAAATCCACTGGACTTTCCCTAATGGTTCTCACTTTATTTCTTGTGCGTAAGAAACACAAAATGCACTGGACTTTCGCTAATCGTTCTCACTTTATTTCTTGCGCGTAAGAAACACAAATTCCACTGGACTTTACCTAATCGTTCTCACTTTATTTCTTGCGCGTAAGAAACACAAATTCCACTGGACTTTCGCTAATCGTTCTCACTTTACTTCTTCGGCGTTAGAAACAGAAAATCCACTGGACTTTCCCTAATCGTTCTCAGTTTATTTCTTGCACGTAAAAAACACAAAATGCACTGCACTTTACCTAACCGTTCTCACTTTATTTCTTGCGTAAGAAACACAAATTCCACTGGACTTTCGCTAATCGTTCTCACTTTATTTCTTGCGCGTAAGAAACACAAACTCCACTGGACTTTCGCTAATCGTTCTTACTCTATTTCTTGCGCGTACGAAACACAAAATCCACTGGACTTTCGCTAATCGTTTTCACTTTACTTCTTGCGCGTAAGAAACACAAAATCCACTGGACTTTCCCTAATCGTTTTCACTTTCTTTGTTGTGCGTAAGAAACACAAACTCCACTGGACTTTCCCTATTCGTTCTCACTTTATTTCTTGCGCGTAAGAAACACAAAATCCACTGGACTTTACCTAATCGTTCTCACTTTATTTCTTGTGCGTAAGAAACACAAAATCCATTGGACTTTACCTAATCGTTCTCACTTTATTTCTTGCGCGTAAGAAACACAAATTCCACTGGACTTTCGCTAATCGTTTTCACTTTATTTCTTGTGCGTAAGAAACACAAAATCCACTGGACTTTCGATAATCGTTCTCACTTTCTTTCTTGCGCGTAAGAAACACAAAATCCACTGGACTTTCGCTAATCGTTCTCACTTTATTTCTTCGGCGTAAGAAACAGAAAATCCACTGGACTTTCGCTAATCGTTCTCACTTTATTTCTTGCGCGTAAAAAACACAAAATACACTGGACTTTCCCTAATCGTTCTCACTTTATTTCTTGCGCGTAAGAAACACAAAATCCACTGGAGTTTCACTAATCGTTGTCACTTTATTTCTTGCGCGTATGAAACACAAAATCCATTGGACTTTCCCTAATCGTTCTCACTTTATTTCTTGTGCGTAAGAAACACAAAATGCACTGGACTTTCCCTAATCGTTCTCACTTTATTGCTTCCGCGTAAGAAACACAAAATCCACTGGACTTTCCCTAATCGTTCTCACTTTATTTCTTGTGCGTAAGAAACACAAAATCCACTGGACTTTACCTAATCGTTCTCACTTTATTTCTTGCGCGTAAGAAACACAAAATCCACTGGACTTTCGCTAATCGTTCTCACTTTATTTCTTGCGCGTAAAAATCAAAAAATCCACTGGACTTTACCTAATCGTTCTCACTTTATTTCTTGTGCGTAAGAAACACAAAATCCATTGGACTTTACCTAATCGTTCTCACTTTATTTCTTTCGCGTAAGAAACACAAAATCCACTGGACTTTCGCTAATCGTTCTCACTTTATTTCTTGCGCGTAAGAAACACAAAATCCACTGGACTTTCCCTAATCGTTTTCACTTTATTTCTTGCGCCTAAGAAACACAAAATCCACTGGACTTCCCTAATCGTTCTCACTTTATTTCTTGCGCGTAGGAAACACATATTCCACTGGACTTTCCCTAATCCTTCTCACTTTATTTCTTGCGCGTAAGAAACACAAAATCCACTGGACTTTCGCTAATCGTTCTCACTTTATTTCTTGCGCGTAAGAAACACAAACTCCACTGGACTTTCCCTATTCGTTCTCACTTTATTTCTTGCGCGTAAGAAACACAAAATCCATTGGACTTTACCTAATCGTTCTCACTTTATTTTTTGTGCGCAAGAAACACAAAATCCACTGGACTTTCTCTAATCGTTCTCACTTTATTTCTTGCGCGTAAGAAACACAAAATCCACTGGACTTTCCCTAATCGTTCTCACTTTATTTCTTGCGGGTAAGAAACACAAATTCCACTGGACTTTCGCTAATCGTTCTCACTTTACTTTTTCGGCGTTAGAAAGGAAAATCCACTGGACTTTCCCTATTCGTTCTCACTTTATTTCTTGCGCGTAAGAAACACAAAATCCACTGGACTTTACCTAATCGTTCTCACTTTATTTCTTGCGCGTAAGAAACACAAAATCCATTGGACTTTACCTAATCGTTCTCACTTTATTTCTTGCGCGTAAGAAACACAAATTCCACTGGACTTTCGCTAATCGTTTTCACTTTACTTCTTCGGCGTTAGAAACAGAAAATCCACTGGACTTTCGCTAATCGTTCTCAGTTTATTTCTTGCGCGTAAAAAACACAAAATCCACTGGACTTTACCTAATCGTTCTCACTTTATTTGTTGCGTAAGAAACACAAATTCCACTGGACTTTCGCAAATCGTTCTCACTTTATTTTTTGGGCGTAAGAACCACAAAATCCACTGGACTTTCGCTAATCGTTCTCACTTTATTTGTTGCCCGTAAGAAACACAAAATCCACTGGACTTTACCTAATCGTTCTCACTTTATTTCTTGCGCGTAAAAAACACAAAATCCACTGGACTTTCCCTCATCGTTCTCACTTTATTTCTTGGGCGTAAGAAACACAAAATCCACTGGACTTTCGCTAATCGTTCTCACTTTATTTTTTTCGCGTAAAAAACACAAAATCCACTGGACTTTCCCTAATCGTTCTCACTTTATTTCTTGGGCGTAAGAAACACAAAATCCACTGGACTTTCGCTAATCGTTCTCACTTTATTTTTTTCGCGTAAGAAACACAAAATCCACTGCACTTTCGCTAATCGTTCTCACTTTATTTCTTGCGCGTAAGAAACACAAAATCCACTGGACTTTCGCTAATCGTTCTCACTTTATTTCTTGCGCGTAAGAAACACAAAATAAACTCGACTTTCGCTAATCGTTTTCACTTTATTTCTTTCGCGTAAGAAACACAAAATCCACTGGACTTTCGCAAATCGTTCTCACTTTATTTTTTGGGCGTAAGAACCAGAAAATCCACTGGACTTTCGCTAATAGTTCTCACTTTATTTCTTGCCCGTAAGAAACACAAAATCCACTGGACTTTACCTAATCGTTCTCACTTTATTTCTTGCGCGTAAAAAACACAAAATCCACTGGACTTTCCCTCATCGTTCTCACTTTATTTCTTGCGCGTAAGTAACACATAATCCCCTGGATTTCCCTAATCGTTCTCACTTTATTTCTTGCGCGTAAGAAACACATAATCCACTGGACTTTCCCTAATCGTTCTCACTGTATTTCTTGCACGTAACAAACACAAAATCCACTGGCCTTTCGGTAATCGTTGTCACTTTATTTCTTGCACGTAAGAAACACAAAATCCACTGGACTTTCCCTAATCGTTGTCACTTTATTTCTTGCGCGTAAGAAACACATAATCCACTGGACTTTCCCTAATCGTTCTCACTGTATTTCTTGCACGTAACAAACACAAAATCCACTGGCCTTTCGGTAATCGTTGTCACTTTATTTCTTGCGCGTAAGAAACACAAAATCCACCGGACTTTCCCTAATCGTTCTCACTTTATTTCTTGCCCGTAACAAACACAAAATCCACTGGAGTTTCCCTAATCGTTCTCACTTTATTTCTTGGGCGTAAGAAACACAAAATCCACTGGACTTTCGCTAATCGTTCTCACTTTATTTCTTGCGCGTAAGAAACACAAAATCCACCGGACTTTCCCTAATCGTTCTCACTTTATTTCTTGCCCGTAACAAACACAAAATCCACTGGAGTTTCCCTAATCGTTCTCACTTTATTTCTTGCGCGTAAGAAACACAAAATCCACCGGACTTTCCCTAATCGTTCTCACTTTATTTCTTGCGCGTAAGAAACACATAATTCAGTGGACTTTCCCTAATCGTTCTCACTTTATTTCTTGCGCGTAAGAAACACAAAATCCACTGGACTTTCCATAATCGTTCTCACTTTATTTCTTGCGCGTAAAAAACACAAAATCGACTGGACTTTCCCTCATCGTTCTCACTTTATTTCTTGCGCGTAAGGAACACATAATCCCCTGGATTTCCCTAATCGTTCTCACTTTATTTCTTGCGCGTAAGAAACACAAAATCCACTGGACTTTCTCTCAACGTTGTCACTTTATTTCTTGCGCGTAAGAAACACATAATCCACTGGACTTTCCCTAATCGTTCTCACTTTATTTCTTGCGCGTAAGAAACACAAAATCCACTGGACTTTCTCTAATCGTTGTCACTTTATTTCTTGCGCGTAAGAAACACATAATCCACTGGACTTTCCCTAATGGTTCTCACTGTATTTCTTGCTCGTAAGAAACACAAAATCAACTGGACTTTCCCTAATCGTTCTCGCTTTATTTCTTGCACGTAAGAAATACAAAATCCACTGGCCTTTCGGTAATCGTTGTCACTTTATTTCTTGCACGTAAGAAACAAAAACTCCACTGGACTTTCCCTAATCGTTCTCACTTTATTTCTTGGGCGTAAGAAACACAAAATCCACTGGACTTTCGCTAATCGTTCTCACTTTATTTCTCGCGCGTAAGAAACACAAAATCCACTGGACTTTCGCTAATCGTTCTCACTTTATTTCTTTCGCGTAAGAAACACAAAATCCACTGGACTTTCGCAAATCGTTCTCACTTTATTTCTTGCGCGTGAAAAACAGAAAATCCACTGGACTTTCGCTAATCGTTTTCACTTTATTTTTTTCGCGTAAGAAACACAAAATCCACTGGACTTTCGCTAATCGTTCTCACTTTATTTCTTGCGCGTAAGAAACACAAAATCCACTGGACTTTCGCTAATCGTTGTAGCTTGATTTCTTGCGCGTAAGAAGCACATAATCCACTGGACTTTCGCTAATCGTTCTCACTTTATTTCTTGCGCGTAAGAAACACAAAATCAACTGGACTTTCGCTAATCGTTCTCCCTTTATTTCTTGCGCGTAAGAAACACAAAATCCACTGGACTTTCGCTAATCGTTGTAGCTTGATTTCTTGCGCGCAAGAAACACAAAATCCACTGGACTATCGCTAACCGTTCTCACTTTATTTTTTGCGCATAAGAAACACAAAATCCACTGGACTTTCGCTAATCGTCCTCACCTTGTTTCTTGCGCGTAAGAAACACATAATCCACTGGACTTTCGCTAAGCGTTCTCACTTTATTTCTTGCGCGTAAGAAACACAAAATCCACTGGACGTTCGCTAATCGTTCTCACTTTATTTCTTGCGCGTAAGAAACACAAAATCCACTGGACTTTCGTTGATCGTTTTCACTTTATTTCTTTCGCGTAAGAAACACAAAATCCACTGGACTTTCGCAAATCGTTCTCACTTTATTTCTTGCGCGTAAGAAACCAAAAATCCACTGGACTTTCGCTAATCGTTCTCACTTTATTTTTTGGGCGTAAGAAACACAAAATCCACTAGACTTTCGCTAATCGTTCTCACTTTATTTCTTGCGCGTAAAAAACACAAAATCGACTGGACTTTCCCTCATCGTTCTCACTTTATTTCTTGCGCGTAAGAAACACATAATCCCCTGGATTTCCCTAATCGTTCTCACTTTATTTCTTGCGCGTAAAAAACACAAAATCGACTGGACTTTCCCTCATCGTTCTCACTTTATTTCTTGCGCGTAAGAAACACAAAATCCACTGGACTTTCCCTAATCGTTCTCACTTTATTTCTTGCGCGTAAGAAACACATAATCCAGTGGACTTTCGCTAATCCTTCTCACTTGATTTCTTGCGCGTAAGAAACACAAAATCCGCTTGACTTTCGCTAATCGTTCTCAATTTATTTATTGCGCGTAAGAAACACAAAATCCACTGGACTTTCGCTAATAGTTCTCACTTTACTTCTTGCGCGTAAGAAACACATAATCCGCTGGACTTTCCCTAATCGTTCTCACTTTATTTCTTCCGTGTAAGAAACACAAAATCCACTGGACTTTCCCTAATCGTTCTCACTTTATTTCTTGCGCGTAAGAAACACAAAATCCACTGGACTTTCGCTAATCGTTCTCACTTTATTTCTTGCGCGTAAGAAACACAAAATCCACTGGACTTTCGCTAATCGTTCTCACTTTATTTCTTTCGCGTAAGAAACACAAAATCCACTGGACTTTCGCAAATCGTTCTCACTTTATTTCTTGCGCGTGAAAAACAGAAAATCAACTGGACTTTCGCTAATCGTTCTCACTTTATTTCTTGCGCGTAAGAAACACAAAATCCACTGGACTTTCGCTAATCGTTCTCACTTTATTTCTTGCGCGTAAGAAACACAAAATCCACTGGACTTTCGCTAATCGTTGTAGCTTGATTTCTTGCGCGTAAGAAGCACATAATCCACTGGACTTTCGCTAATCGTTCTCACTTTATTTCTTGCGCGTAAGAAACACAAAATCCACTGGACTTTTGTTGATCGTTTTCACTTTATTTCTTGCGCGTAAGAAACACAAAATCCACTGGACTTTCCCTAATCGTTCTCACTTTATTTCTTGCGCGTAAGAAACACATAATCCAGTGGACTTTCGCTAATCCTTCTCACTTGATTTCTTGCGCGTAAGACACACAAAATCCGCTTGACTTTCGCTAATCGTTCTCAATTTATTTATTGCGCGTAAGAAACACAAAATCCACTGGACTTTCGCTAATAGTTCTCACTTTACTTCTTGCGCGTAAGAAACACATAATCCGCTGGACTTTCCCTAATCGTTCTCACTTTATTTCTTCCGTGTAAGAAACACAAAATCCACTGGACTTTCCCTAATCGTTCTCACTTTATTTCTTGCGCGTAAGAAACACAAAATCCACTGGACTTTCGCTAATCGTTCTCACTTTATTTCTTGCGCGTAAGAAACACAAAATCCACTGGACTTTCGCTAATCGTTCTCACTTTATTTCTTTCGCGTAAGAAACACAAAATCCACTGGACTTTCGCAAATCGTTCTCACTTTATTTCTTGCGCGTGAAAAACAGAAAATCAACTGGACTTTCGCTAATCGTTCTCACTTTATTTCTTGCGCGTAAGAAACACAAAATCCACTGGACTTTCGCTAATCGTTCTCACTTTATTTCTTGCGCGTAAGAAACACAAAATCCACTGGACTTTCGCTAATCGTTGTAGCTTGATTTCTTGCGCGTAAGAAACACATAATCCACTGGACTTTCGCTAATCATTGTAGCTTGATTTCTTGCGCGTAAGAAGCACATAATCCACTGGACTTTCGCTAATCGTTCTCACTTTATTTCTTGCGCGTAAGAAACACAAAATCCACTGGACTTTTGTTGATCGTTTTCACTTTATTTCTTTCGCGTAAGAAACACAAAATCCACTGGACTTTCGCAAATCGTTCTCACTTTATTTCTTGCGCGTAAGAAACCAAAAATCCACTGGACTTTCGCTAATCGTTCTCACTTTATTTTTTGGGCGTAAGAAACACAAAATCCACTAGACTTTCGCTAATCGTTCTCACTTTATTTCTTGCGCGTAAAAAACACAAAATCGACTGGACTTTCCCTCATCGTTCTCACTTTATTTCTTGCGCGTAAGAAACACATAATCCCCTGGATTTACCTAATCGTTCTCACTTTATTTCTTGCGCGTAAGAAACACAAAATCCACTGGACTTTACCTAATCGTTCTCACTTTATTTCTTGCGCGTAAAAAACACAAAATCGACTGGACTTTCCCTCATCGTTCTCACTTTATTTCTTGCGCGTAAGAAACACAAAATCCACTGGACTTTCGCTAATCGTTGTAGCTTGATTTCTTGCGCGTAAGAAACACATAATCCACTGGACTTTCGCTAATCATTGTAGCTTGATTTCTTGCGCGTAAGAAGCACAAAATCCACTGGACTTTCCCTAATCGTTCTCACTTTATTTCTTGCGCGTAAGAAACACAAACTCAACTGGACTTTCGCTAATCGTTCTCACTTTATTTCTTGCGCGTAAGAAACACAAAATCCACTGGACTTTCGCTAATCGTTGTAGCTTGATCTCTTGCGCGTAAGAAACACATAATCCACTGGACTTTCGCTAATCGTTGTAGCTTGATTTCTTGCGCGTAAGAAGCACATAATCCACTGGACTTTCGCTAATCGTTCTCACTTTATTTCTTGCGCGTAAGAAACACAAAATCAACTGGACTTTCGCTAATCGTTCTCCCTTTATTTCTTTCGCGTAAGAAACACAAAATCCACTGGACTTTCGCTAATCGTTGTAGCTTGATTTCTTGCGCGTAAGAAACACAAAATCCACTGGACTATCGCTAACCGTTCTCACTTTATTTTTTGCGCATAAGAAACACAAAATCCACTGGACTTTCGCTAATCGTTCTCACCTTGTTTCTTGCGCGTAAGAAACACATAATCCACTGGACTTTCGCTAAGCGTTCTCACTTTATTTCTTGCGCGTAAGAAACACAAAATCCACTGGACGTTCGCTAATCGTTCTCACTTTATTTCTTGCGCGTAAGAAACACAAAATCCACTGGACTTTCGTTGATCGTTTTCACTTTATTTCTTTCGCGTAAGAAACACAAAATCCACTGGACTTTCGCAAATCGTTCTCACTTTATTTCTTGCTCGTAAGAAACCAAAAATCCACTGGACTTTCGCTAATCGTTCTCACTTTATTTTTTGGGCGTAAGAAACACAAAATCCACTAGACTTTCGCTAATCGTTCTCACTTTATTTCTTGCGCGTAAAAAACACAAAATCGACTGGACTTTCCCTCATCGTTCTCACTTTAATTCTTGCGCGTAAGAAACACATAATCCCCTGGATTTCCCTAATCGTTCTCACTTTATTTCTTGCGCGTAAGAAACACAAAATCCACTGGACTTTACCTAATCGTTCTCACTTTATTCCTTGCGCGTAAAAAACACAAAATCGACTGGACTTTCCCTCATCGTTCTCACTTTATTTCTTGCGCGTAAGAAACACAAAATCCACTGGACTTTCCCTAATCGTTCTCACTTTATTTCTTGCGCGTAAGAAACACATAATCCAGTGGACTTTCGCTAATCCTTCTCACTTGATTTCTTGCGCGTAAGAAACACAAAATCCACTGGACTTTCGCTAATCGTTCGCACTTTATTTCTTGCGCGTAAGAAACACAAAATCCACTGGACTTTCGCTAATCGTTGTAGCTTGATTTCTTGCGCGTAAGAAACACATAATCCACTGGACTTTCGCTAATCATTGTAGCTTGATTTCTTGCGCGTAAGAAGCACATAATCCACTGGACTTTCGCTAATCGTTCTCACTTTATTTCTTGCGCGTAAGAAACACAAACTCAACTGGACTTTCGCTAATCGTTCTCACTTTATTTCTTGCGCGTAAGAAACACAAAATCCACTGGACTTTCGCTAATCGTTCTCACTTTATTTGTTGCGCGTAAGAAACACAAAATCGACTGGACTTTCCCTCATCGTTCTCACTTTATTGCTTGCGCGTAAGAAACACATAATCCCCCTGATTTCCCTAATCGTTCTCACTATATTTGTTGCGCGTAACAAACACAAAATCCACTGGACTTTCCCTAATCTTTCTCACTTTATTTCTTGCGCGTAAGAAACACATAATCCACTGGACTTTCCCTAATCGTTCTCACTGTATTTCTTGCTCGTAAGAAACACAAAATCCACTAGACTTTCCCTAATCGTTTTCGCCTTATTTCTTGCACGTAAGAAACACAAAATCCACTGGCCTTTCGCTAATCGTTGTCACTTTATTTCTTGCACGTAAGAAACAAAAAATCCACTGGACTTTCCCTAATCGTTCTCACTTTATTTCTTGGGCGTAAGAAATACAAATCCACTGGACTTTCGCTAATCGTTCTCACTTTATTTCTTGCGCGTAAGAAACACAAAATCCACCGGACTTTCCCTAATCGTTCTCACTTTATTTCTTGGGCGTAACAAACACAAAATCCACTGGAGTTTCGCTAATAGTTCTCACTTTACTTCTTGCGCGTAAGAAACACATAATCCAATGGACTTTCCGTAATCGTTCTCACTTTATTTCATGGGCGTAAGAAACACAAAATCCACTGGACTTTCCCTAATCGTTCTCACTTTATTTCTTGCGCGTAAGAAACACATAATCCACTGGACTTTCGCAAATCGTTCTCACTATATTTCTTACGCGTAAGAAACACATCTTCCACTAGACTTTCCCTAATCGTTCTCACTTTATTATTTCTTTCGCGTAAGAAGCACATAATCCACTAGACTTGCCCTAATTGTTCTCACTTTATTTCTTGCACGTAAGAAACACAAAATCCACTGGACTTTCGCTAATCGTTCTCACTTTATTTCTTGCGCGTAAGAAACACAAAATCCACTGGACTTTCCCTAATCGTTCTCACTTTATTTCTTGCGCGTAAGAAACACAAATACCACTGGCCTTTCGCTAATCGTTTTCACTTGATTTCTTGCGCGTAAGAAACACAAAAGCCACTGGACTAGTGCTAATCCTTCTCACTTTATTTCTTGCACGTAAGAAACACAAAATCCACTGGACTTTCGCTAATCGTTCTCACTTTATTTCTTGCGCGTAAGAAACACAAAATCCACTAGACTTTCGCTAATCGTTCTCACTTTATTTGTTGCGCGTAAGAAACAGAATATCCACTGGACTTTCGCTAATCTTTCTCACTTTATTTCTTGCGCGTAAGAAACACATAATCCACTGGACTTTCGCTAATCATTCTCACTTGATATCTTGCGCGTCAGAAACTCAAAATCCACTGGACTTTCCCTAATCGTTCTCATTTTATTTCTTGCGCGTAAGAAACACAAAATCCACTGGACTTTCCCTAAGCGTTCTCACTTTACCTCTTGCGCGTAGGAAACATATAATCCACTGGACTTTCCCTAATTGTTCTCCCTTTATTTCTTGCGCGTGAGACACACATAATCCACTGGACTTTCCCTAATCGCTCTTACTTTATTGCTTGCTCGTAAGAAACACAAAATCCACTGGACTTTCCCTGATCGTTCTCACTTTATTTCTTGCGCGTAAGAAACACAAAATCCACTGGACTTTCGCAAATCGTTCTCACTTTATTTCTTACGCGTAAGAAACACAAAATCCACTGGACTTTCGCAAATCGTTCTCACTTTATTTCTTGCGCGTAAAAAACACTAAATCCACTGGACTTTCGCAAATCGTTCTCACTTTATTTCTTACGCGTAAGAAACACATCTTGCACTAGACTTTCTCTAATCGTTCACACTTTATTATTTCTTTCGCGCAAGAAGCACATAATCCACTAGACTTTCCCTAATCGTTCTCACTTTATTTCTTGCGCGTAAGAAACACAAAATCCACTGGACTTTCGCTAATCGTTCTCACTTTATTTCTTGCGCGTAAGAAAAACATAATCCACTGGACTTTCCCTAATCGTTCTCTTTTGATTTCTTGCGCGTAAGAAACACAAAATCCACTGGACTGTCGTTAATCGTTCTCACTCTATTTCTAGCGCGTAAGAAACACAAAATCCACTGGACTTTCGCTAATCGTTTTCACTTTATTTGTTGCGCGTAAAAAACACAAAATCCACTGGACTTTCCCTAATCGTTCTCACTTTTTTTCTTGGGCGTAATGAAACACAAAATCCACTGGACTTTCGGTAATCGTTCTCAGTTTATTTCTTGCGCGTAAGAAACACAAAATCCACTGGACTTTCGCTAATCGTTCTCACTTTATTTCTTCCGCGTAATGACACCCAAAATCCACTGGACTTTCGCTAATCGTTCTCACTCTATTACTTGCGCGTAAGAAACACAAAGTCCCTTGGACCTTTGCTAATCGTTTTCACTTTATTTCTTGCGCGTAAGAAACACAAAATCCACTGGACTTTCGCTAATCGTTCTCACTCTATTACTTGCGCGTGAGAAACACATAATACACTAGACTTTCGGTAATATTTCTCACTTTATTTCTTGCGCGTAAGAAACACATAATCCACTGGACTTTCCCTAATCGTTCTCACTTTACCTCTTGCGCGTAGGAAGCACATAATCCACTGGACTTTCCCTAATCGTTCTCACTTTACTTCTTGCGCGTAAGAAACACCATATCCACTGGACTTTCCCTAATTGTTCTCACTTTATTTCTTGCGCGTAAGAAACACATAATCCACTGCACTTTCGCTAATCGTTCTCACTGTATTTCTTGCGCGTAAGAAACACATAATCCAGTGGACTTTCGCTAATCGTTCTCACTTGATTTCTATCGCGTAAGAAACACAAAATCCACTGGCCTTTCGCTAATCGTTCTCACTTTATTTCTCTCGCGTAAGAAACACATAATCCACTGGACTTTCCCTAATCCTTCTCACTTTATTTCTTGCGCGTAAGACACACATAATCCATTGGACTTTCCCTAATCATTCTCACTTTATTTCTTGCTCGTAAGAAACACAAAATCCAAATGACTTTCCCTCATCGTTCTCACTTTATTTCTTGCGCGTAAGAAATACAAAATCAACTGGAGTTACCCTAATCGTTTTCACTTTATTTCTTTCGCGTAAGAAACACAAAATCCACTAGACTTTCGCAAATCGTTCTCATTTTATTTCTTACGCGTAAGAAACACATCTTCCGCTAGACTTTCCCTAATCGTTCTCACTTTATTATTTCTTTCGCGTAAGAAGCACATAATCCACTAGACTTTCCCCAATCGTTCTCACTTTATTTCTTTCGCGTAAGAAACACAAAATCCACTGGACTTTCCCTAATCGTTCTCACTTTATTTCTTGCTCGTAAGAAACACAAAATCCACTGGACTTTCGCTAATCGTTCTGACTTTATTTCTTGCGCGTAAGATACACATAATCCACTGGACTTTCCCTAATCGTTCTCACTTTATTTCTTGCGCGTAAGAAACACAAAATCCACTGGACTTTCGCTAATCGTTCTCACTTTATTTCTTGCGCGTAAGAAACACAAAATCCACTGGACTTTCGCTAATCGTTCTCACTTTATTTCTTGCGCGTAAGAAAAACATAATCCACTGGACTTTCCCTAATCGTTCTCTTTTGATTTCTTGCGCGTAAGAAACACAAAATCCACTGGACTGTCGTTAATCGTTCTCACTCTATTTCTAGCGCGTAAGAAACACAAAATCCACTGGACTTTCGCTAATCGTTTTCACTTTATTTGTTGCGCGTAAAAAACACAAAATCCACTGGACTTTCCCTAATCGTTCTCACTTTTTTTCTTGGGCGTAATGAAACACAAAATCCACTGGACTTTCGGTAATCGTTCTCAGTTTATTTCTTGCGCGTAAGAAACACAAAATCCACTGGACTTTCGCTAATCGTTCTCACTTTATTTCTTCCGCGTAATGACACCCAAAATCCACTGGACTTTCGCTAATCGTTCTCACTCTATTACTTGCGCGTAAGAAACACAAAGTCCCTTGGACCTTTGCTAATCGTTTTCACTTTATTTCTTGCGCGTAAGAAACACAAAATCCACTGGACTTTCGCTAATCGTTCTCACTCTATTACTTGCGCGTGAGAAACACATAATACACTAGACTTTCGGTAATATTTCTCACTTTATTTCTTGCGCGTAAGAAACACATAATCCACTGGACTTTCCCTAATCGTTCTCACTTTACCTCTTGCGCGTAGGAAGCACATAATCCACTGGACTTTCCCTAATCGTTCTCACTTTACTTCTTGCGCGTAAGAAACACCATATCCACTGGACTTTCCCTAATTGTTCTCACTTTATTTCTTGCGCGTAAGAAACACATAATCCACTGCACTTTCGCTAATCGTTCTCACTGTATTTCTTGCGCGTAAGAAACACATAATCCAGTGGACTTTCGCTAATCGTTCTCACTTGATTTCTATCGCGTAAGAAACACAAAATCCACTGGCCTTTCGCTAATCGTTCTCACTTTATTTCTCTCGCGTAAGAAACACATAATCCACTGGACTTTCCCTAATCCTTCTCACTTTATTTCTTGCGCGTAAGACACACATAATCCATTGGACTTTCCCTAATCATTCTCACTTTATTTCTTGCTCGTAAGAAACACAAAATCCAAATGACTTTCCCTCATCGTTCTCACTTTATTTCTTGCGCGTAAGAAATACAAAATCAACTGGAGTTACCCTAATCGTTTTCACTTTATTTCTTTCGCGTAAGAAACACAAAATCCACTAGACTTTCGCAAATCGTTCTCATTTTATTTCTTACGCGTAAGAAACACATCTTCCGCTAGACTTTCCCTAATCGTTCTCACTTTATTATTTCTTTCGCGTAAGAAGCACATAATCCACTAGACTTTCCCCAATCGTTCTCACTTTATTTCTTTCGCGTAAGAAACACAAAATCCACTGGACTTTCCCTAATCGTTCTCACTTTATTTCTTGCTCGTAAGAAACACAAAATCCACTGGACTTTCGCTAATCGTTCTGACTTTATTTCTTGCGCGTAAGATACACATAATCCACTGGACTTTCCCTAATCGTTCTCACTTTATTTCTTGGGCGTAAGAAACACAAAGTCCACTGGACTTTCGCTAATCGTTCTCACTTTATTTCTTGCGCGTAGGAAACACAAAATCCCTTGGACCTTCGCTAATCGTTTTCACTTTATTTCTTGCGCGTAAGAAACACAAAATCCGCTGGAGTTTCGCTAATCGTTCTCACTCTATTACTTGCG
Source organism: Orbicella faveolata (assembly GCF_042242905.1). Taxonomy (NCBI): domain Eukaryota; kingdom Metazoa; phylum Cnidaria; class Anthozoa; order Scleractinia; family Merulinidae; genus Orbicella; species Orbicella faveolata. The sequence goes on along the minus strand of NW_028301581.1, from coordinate 744,920 downwards.
CGTAAGAAACACATAATCCACTGGACTTTCGCTAATCGTTCTCACTTTATTTCTTGCGTGTTTGAAACACAAAATCCACTGGACTTTCCCTAATCGTTCTCACTTTACCTCTTGCGCGTAGGAAACACATAATCCACTGGACTTTCCCTAATCGTTCTCACTTTATTTCTTGCGCGTAAGAAACACATAATCCACTGGACTTTCGCTAATCGTTCTCACTCTATTTCTTGCTCGTAAGAAACACAAAATGCACTGGACTTTCGCTAATCGTTTTCACTTTATTTCTTGGGCGTAAGAAACACAAAATCCACTGGCCTTTCGCTAATCGTTCTCACTTTATTTCTCTCGCGTAAGAAACACATAATCCACTGGACTTTCCCTAATCCTTCTCACTTTATTTCTTGGTCGTAAGAAACACAAAATCCACTGGACTTTCGCTAATCGTTCTCACTTTATTTCTTGCGCGTAAGAAACACAAAATCCACTGTACTTTCGCTAATCGTTCTCACTTTATTTCTTGCTCGTAAGAAACACAAAATCCACTGGACTTTCGCTAATCGTTCTCAGTTTATTTCTTTCGCGTAAGAAACACAAAATCCACTGGACTTTCCCTAATCGTTCTCACTTTATTTCTTGCGCGTAAAAAACACAAAATCCCTTGCACCTTCGCGAATCGTTTTCACTTTATTTTTTGCGCGTAAGACACACAAAATCCGCTGGACTTTCGCTAATCGTTCTCACTCTATTACTTGCGCGTAAGAAACACATAATCCACTGGACTTTCGCTAATTGTTCTCACTTTGTTTCTTGCGCGTAAGACACACATAATCCACTGGACTTTCGCTAATCGTTCTAACTTTATTTCTTGCGCGTAAGAAACACAAAATCCACTGGACTTTCCCTAATCGTTCTCACCTTTTTTCTTGGGCCTAATGAAACACAAAATCCACTGGACTTTCGCTAATCGTTCTCAGTTTATTTCTTTCGCGTAAGAAACACAAAATCCACTGGACTTTCCCTAATCGTTCTTACTTTATTTCTTGCGCGTAATGAAACAGAAAATCCACTGGACTTTCGCTAATCGTTCTCACTTTATTTCTTGCGCGTAGGAAACACAAAATCCCTTGGACCCTCGCTAATCGTTTTCACTTTATTTCTTGCGCGTAAGAAACACAAAATCCGCTGGACTTTCGCTAATCGTTCTCACTCTATTACTTGCGCGTAAGAAACACATAATCCACTGGACTTTCGCTAATCGTTCTCACTTTATTTCTTGCGTGTAAGAAACACAAAATCCACTGGACTTTCCCTAATCGTTCTCACTTTACCTCTTGCGCGTAGGAAACACATAATCCACTGGACTTTCCCTAATCGTTCTCACTTTATTTCTTGCGCGTAAGAAACACAAAATCAACTGGACTTTTCTTAATCGTTCTCACTTTATTTCTTGCGCGTAATAAACACAAAATCCACTGGATATTCGCTAATCGTTCTCACTTTATTTCTTGCGCCAAAGAAACACAAAATCCACTGGCCTTTCGCTAATCGTTCTCACTTTATTTCTCTCGCGTAAGAAACACATAATCCACTGGACTTTCCCTAATCCTTCTCAGTTTATTTCTTGCGCGTAAGAAACACATAATCCACTCCACTTTCCCTAATCGTTCTCACTTTATTTCTTGGTCGTAAGAAACACAAAATCCACTGGACTTTCGCTAATCGTTCTCACTTTATTTCTTGCTCGTAAGAAACACAAAATCCACTGGACTTCCGCTAATCGTTCTCAGTTTATTTCTTTCGCGTAAGACACACATAATCCACTGGACTTTCCCTAATCGTTCTCACTTTATTTCTTGCGCCTAAGAAACACAAAATCCACTAGACTTTCGCTAATCGTTTTAACTTTATTTCTTGCGCGTAAGAACCACGAAATCCACTGGACTTTCCGTAATCGTTCTCACTTGATTTCTTGCGCGTAAGAAACACAAACTCCACTGGACTTTCCCTATTCGTTCTTACTTTATTTCTTGCGCCTAAGAAACACAAAATCCACTGGCCTTTCGCTAATCGTTCTCACTTTATTTCTCTCGCGTAAGAAACACATAATCCACTGGACTTTCGCTAATCGTTCTCACTTTATTTCTTGCGCGTAAGACACACATAATCCACTGGACTTTCCCTAATCATTCTCACTTCATTTCTTGCTCGTAAGAAACACAAAATCCACTGGACTTTCCCTCATCGTTCTCACTTTATTTCTTGCGCGTAAGAAACACAAACTCAACTGGACTTTCCCTAATCGTTCTCACTTTATTTCTTGCGCGTAAGAAACACATAATCCACTGGACTTTCCCTAATCGTTCTCACTTTATTTCTTGGGCGTAAGAAACACAAAGTCCACTGGACTTTCGCTAATCGTTTTCACTTTATTTGTTGCGCGTAAAAAACACAAAATCCACTGGACTTTCCCTAATCGTTCTCACTTTATTTCTTGCGCGTAAGAAACACAAAATCCACTGGACTTTCCGTAATCGTTCTCACTTTATTTCTTGCGCGTAAGAAACACAAAATCCACTGGACTTTCGCTAATCGTTCTCACTTGATTTCTATCGCGTAAGAAACACAAAATCCACTGGCCTTTCGCTAATCGTTCTCACTTTATTTCTTGCGCATAAGAAACACCATATCCACTGGACTTTCCCTAATTGTTCTCACTTTATTTCTTGCGCGTAAGAAACACATAATTCACTGGACTTTCGCTAATCGTTCTCACTTTATTTCTTGCGCGTAAGAAACACAAAATCCACTGGACTTTCGCTAATCGTTCTCACTTGATTTCTATCGCGTAAGAAACACAAAATCCACTGGCCTTTCGCTAATCGTTCTCACTTTATTTCTCTCGCGTAAGAAACACATAATCCACTGGACTTTCCCTAATCCTTCTCACTTTATTTCTTGCGCGTAAGACACACATAATCCATTGGACTTTCCCTAATCATTCTCACTTTATTTCTTGCTCGTAAGAAACACAAAATCCAACTGACTTTCCCTCATCGTTCTCACTTTATTTCTTCCGCGTAAGAAATACAAAATCAACTGGACTTTCGCAAATCGTTCTCATTTTATTTCTTACGCGTAAGAAACACATCTTCCGCTAAACTTTCTCTAATCGTTCTCACTTTATTTCTTTCGCGTAAGAAACAAAAATTCCACTAGACTTTCGCAAATCGTTCTCATTTTATTTCTTACGCGTAAGAAACACATCTTCCGCTAAACTTTCTCTAATCGGTCTCACTTTATTTCTTTCGCGTAAGAAACACAAAATCCACTGGACTTTCGCTAATCGTTCTCACTTTATTTCTTGCTCGTAAGAAACACAAAATCCACTGAACTTTCGCTAATCGTTCTCACTTTATTTCTTGCGCGTAAGATACACATAATCCACTGGACTTTCCCTAATCGTTCTCACTTTATTTCTTGGGCGTAAGAAACACAAAGTCCACTGGACTTTCGCTAATCGTTCTCACTTTATTTCTTGCGCGTAAGAAACACAAAATCCCTTGGACCTTCGCTAATCGTTTTCACTTTATTTCTTGCGCGTAAGAAACACAAAATCCGCTGGACTTTCGCTAATCGTTCTCACTCTATTACTTGCGCGTAAGAAACACATAATCCACTGGACTTTCGCTAATCGTTCTCACTTTATTTCTTGCGCCTAAGAAACACAAAATCCACTGGACTTTCCCTAATCGTTCTCACTTTACCTCTTGCGCGTAGGAAACACATAATCCACTGGACTTTCCCTAATCGTTCTCACTTTATTTCTTGCGCGTAAGAAACACAAAATCAACTGGACTTTCCTTAATCGTTCTCACTTTATTTCTTTCGCGTAAGAAACACAAAATCCACTGGATATTTGCTAATCGTTCTCACTTTATTTCTTGCGCCTAAGAAACACAAAATCCACTGGCCTTTCGCTAATCGTTCTCACTTTATTTCTCTCGCGTAAGAAACACATAATCCACTGGACTTTCCCTAATCCTTCTCACTTTATTTCTTGGTCGTAAGAAACACAAAATCCACTGGACTTTCGCTAATCGTTCTCACTTTATTTCTTGCGCGTAACAAACACAAAATCCACTGTACTTTCGCTAATCGTTCTCACTTTATTTCTTGCTCGTAAGAAACACAAAATCCACTGGACTTTCGCTAATCGTTCTCAGTTTATTTCTTGCTCGTAAGAAACACAAAATCCACTGGACTTTCCCTAATCGTTCTCACTTTATTTCTTGCGCGTAAGAAAAACAAAATCCACTGGACTTTCGCTAATCGTTCTCAGTTTATTTCTTTCGCGTAAGAAACACAAAATCCACTGGATATTTGCTAATCGTTCTCACTTTATTTCTTGCGCCTAAGAAACACAAAATCCACTGGCCTTTCGCTAATCGTTCTCACTTTATTTCTCTCGCGTAAGAAACACATAATCCACTGGACTTTCCCTAATCCTTCTCACTTTATTTCTTGGTCGTAAGAAACACAAAATCCACTGGACTTTCGCTAATCGTTCTCACTTTATTTCTTGCGCGTAACAAACACAAAATCCACTGTACTTTCGCTAATCGTTCTCACTTTATTTCTTGCTCGTAAGAAACACAAAATCCACTGGACTTTCGCTAATCGTTCTCAGTTTATTTCTTGCTCGTAAGAAACACAAAATCCACTGGACTTTCCCTAATCGTTCTCACTTTATTTCTTGCGCGTAAGAAAAACAAAATCCACTGGACTTTCGCTAATCGTTCTCAGTTTATTTCTTTCGCGTAAGAAACACAAAATCCACTGGACTTTCCCTAATCGTTCTCACTTTATTTCTTGCGCGTAAAAAACACAAAATCCCTTGCACCTTCGCGAATCGTTTTCACTTTATTTTTTGCGCGTAAGAAACACAAAATCCGCTGGACTTTCGCTAATCGTTCTCACTCTATTACTTGCGCGTAAGAAACACATAATCCACTGGACTTTCGCTAATTTTTCTCACTTTGTTTCTTGCGCGTAAGACACACATAATCCACTGGACTTTCCCTAATCGTTCTAACTTTATTTCTTGCGCGTAAGAAACACAAAATCAACTGGACTTTCCTTAATCGTTCTCACTTTATTTCTTTCGCGTAAGAAACACAAAATCCACTGGATATTCGCTAATCGTTCTCACTTTATTTCTTGCGCCTAAGAAACACAAAATCCACTGGCCTTTCGCTAATCGTTCTCAGTTTATTTCTTTCGCGTAAGAAACACAAAATCCACTGGACTTTCCCTAATCGTTCTCACTTTATTTCTTGCGCGTAAGAAAAACAAAATCCACTGGACTTTCGCTAATCGTTCTCAGTTTATTTCTTTCGCGTAAGAAACACAAAATCCACTGGACTTTCCCTAATCGTTCTCACTTTATTTCTTGCGCGTAAAAAACACAAAATCCCTTGCACCTTCGCGAATCGTTTTCACTTTATTTTTTGCGCGTAAGAAACACAAAATCCGCTGGACTTTCGCTAATCGTTCTCACTCTATTACTTGCGCGTAAGAAACACATAATCCACTGGACTTTCGCTAATTTTTCTCACTTTGTTTCTTGCGCGTAAGACACACATAATCCACTGGACTTTCCCTAATCGTTCTAACTTTATTTCTTGCGCGTAAGAAACACAAAATCCACTGGACTTTCCCTAATCGTTCTCACTTTTTTTCTTGGGCGTAATGAAACACAAAATCCACTGGACTTTCGCTAATCGTTCTCAGTTTATTTCTTTCGCGTAAGAAACACAAAATCCACTGGACTTTCCCTAATCGTTCTCACTTTATTTCTTGGGCGTAAGAAACACAAAGTCCACTGGACTTTCGCTAATCGTTTTCACTTTATTTGTTGCGCGTAAGAAACACATAATCCACTAGACTTTCGCTAATTGTTCTAACTTTGTTTCTTGCGCGTAAGACACACATAATCCACTGGACTTTCCCTAATCGTTCTCACTTTATTTCTTGCGCCTAAGAAACACAAAATCCACTAGACTTTCCCTAATCGTTCTAACTTTATTTCTTGCGCGTAAGAAACACGAAATCCACTGGACTTTCCGTAATCGTTCTCACTTTATTTCTTGCGCGTAAGAAACACAAACTCCACTGGACTTTCCCTATTCGTTCTTACTTTATTTCTTGCGCCTAAGAAACACAAAATCCACTGGCCTTTCGCTAATCGTTCTCACTTTATTTCTCTCGCGTAAGAAACACATAATCCACTGGACTTTCGCTAATCGTTCTCACTTTATTTCTTGCGCGTAAGACACACATAATCCACTGGACTTTCCCTAATCATTCTCACTTCATTTCTTGCTCGTAAGAAACACAAATTCCACTGGACTTTCCCGAATCGTTCTCACTTTATTTCTTGCGCGTAAGAAACACAAACTCAACTGGACTTTCCCTAATCGTTCTCACTTTATTTCTTGCGCGTAAGAAACACATAATCCACTGGACTTTCCCTAATCGTTCTCACTTTATTTCTTGGGCGTAAGAAACACAAAGTCCACTGGACTTTCGCTAATCGTTCTCACTTTATTTGTTGCGCGTAAAAAACACAAAATCCACTGGACTTTCCCTAATCAATCTCACTTTATTTCTTGCGCGTAATGAAACACAAAGTCCACTGGACTTTCGCTAATCGTTCTCACTTTATTTCTTGCGCGTAAGAAACACAAAATCCCTTGGACCTTCGCTAATCGTTTTCACTTTATTTCTTGCGCGTAAGAAACACAAAATACACTGGACTTTCCGTAATCGTTCTCACTTTATTTCTTGCGCGTAAGAAACACAAAATCCACTGGACTTTCGCTAATCGTTCTCACTTGATTTCTATCGCGTAAGAAACACAAAATCCACTGGCCTTTCGCTAATCGTTCTCACTTTATTTCTTGCGCATAAGAAACACCATATCCACTGGACTTTCCCTAATTGTTCTCACTTTATTTCTTGCGCGTAAGAAACACATAATTCACTGGACTTTCGCTAATCGTTCTCACTTTATTTCTTGCGCGTAAGAAACACAAAATCCACTGGACTTTCGCTAATCGTTCTCACTTGATTTCTATCGCGTAAGAAACACAAAATCCACTGGCCTTTCGCTAATCGTTCTCACTTTATTTCTCTCGCGTAAGAAACACATAATCCACTGGACTTTCCCTAATCCTTCTCACTTTATTTCTTGCGCGTAAGACACACATAATCCATTGGACTTTCCCTAATCATTCTCACTTTATTTCTTGCTCGTAAGAAACACAAAATCCAACTGACTTTCCCTCATCGTTCTCACTTTATTTCTTCCGCGTAAGAAGTACAAAATCAACTGGACTTTCGCAAATCGTTCTCATTTTATTTCTTACGCGTAAGAAACACATCTTCCGCTAAACTTTCTCTAATCGTTCTCACTTTATTTCTTTCGCGTAAGAAACACAAAATCCACTAGACTTTCGCAAATCGTTCTCATTTTATTTCTTACGCGTAAGAAACACATCTTCCGCTAAACTTTCTCTAATCGTTCTCACTTTATTTCTTTCGCGTAAGAAACACAAAATCCACTGGACTTTCGCTAATCGTTCTCACTTTATTTCTTGCTCGTAAGAAACACAAAATCCACTGAACTTTCGCTAATCGTTCTCACTTTATTTCTTGCGCGTAAGATACACATAATCCACTGGACTTTCCCTAATCGTTCTCACTTTATTTCTTGGGCGTAAGAAACACAAAGTCCACTGGACTTTCGCTAATCGTTCTCACTTTATTCCTTGCGCGTAAGAAACACAAAATCCCTTGGACCTTCGCTAATCGTTTTCACTTTATTTCTTGCGCGAAAGAAACACAAAATCCGCTGGACTTTCGCTAATCGTTCTCACTCTATTACTTGCGCGTAAGAAACACATAATCCACTGGACTTTCGCTAATCGTTCTCACTTTATTTCTTGCGCGTAAGAAACACAAAATCCACTGGACTTTCCCTAATCGCTCTCACTTTATTTCTTGCGCGTAAGAAACACAAAATCAACTGGACTTTCCTTAATCGTTCTCACTTTATTTCTTTCGCGTAAGAAACACATAATCCACTGGATATTCGCTAATCGTTCTCACTTTATTTCTTGCGCCTAAGAAACACAAAATCCACTGGCCTTTCGCTAATCGTTCTCACTTTATTTCTCTCGCGTAAGAAACACATAATCCACTGGACTTTCCCTAATCCTTCTCACTTTATTTCTTGGTCGTAAGAAACACAAAATCCACTGGACTTTCGCTAATCGTTCTCACTTTATTTCTTGCGCGTAAGAAACACAAAATCCCTTGGACCTTCGCTAATCGTTTTCACTTTATTTCTTGCGCGAAAGAAACACAAAATCCGCTGGACTTTCGCTAATCGTTCTCACTCTATTACTTGCGCGTAAGAAACACATAATCCACTGGACTTTCGCTAATCGTTCTCACTTTATTTCTTGCGCGTAAGAGACACAAAATCCACTGGACTTTCCCTAATCGTTCTCACTTTATTTCTTGCGCGTAATGAAACACAAAATCCACTGGACTTTCGCTAATCGTTCTCACTTTATTTCTTTCGCGTAGGAAACACAAAATCCCTTGGACCTTCGCTAATCGTTTTCACTTTATTTCTTGCGCGTAAGAAACACAAAATCCGCTGGACTTTCGCTAATCGTTCTCACTCTATTACTTGCGCGTAAGAAACACATAATCCACTGGACTTTCGCTAATCGTTCTCACTTTATTTCTTGCGTGTAAGAAACACAAAATCCACTGGACTTTCCCTAATCGTTCTCACTTTACCTCTTGCGCGTAGGAAACACATAATCCACTGGACTTTCCCTAATCGTTCTCACTTTATTTCTTGCGCGTAAGAAACACAAAATCCGCTGGACTTTCGCTAATCGTTCTCACTCTATTACTTGCGCGTAAGAAACACAAAATCCACTGGACTTTCGCTAATCGTTCTCACTTTATTTCTTGCGTGTAAGAAACACAAAATCCACTGGACTTTCCCTAATCGTTCTCACTTTACCTCTTGCGCGTAGGAAACACATAATCCACTGGACTTTCCCTAATCGTTCTCACTTTATTTCTTGCGCGTAAGAAACACAAAATCAACTGGACTTTCCTTAATCGTTCTCACTTTATTTCTTTCGCGTAAGAAACACAAAATCCACTGGCCTTTCGCTAATCGTTCTCACTTTATTTCTCTCGCGTAAGAAACACATAATCCACTGGACTTTCCCTAATCCTTCTCACTTTATTTCTTGCGCGTAAGAAACACATAATCCACTGCACTTTCCCTAATCGTTCTCACTTTATTTCTTGGTCGTAAGAAACACAAAATCCACTGGACTTTCGCTAATCGTTCTCACTTTATTTCTTGCGCGTAAGAAACACAAAATCCACCGTACTTTCGCCAATCGTTCTCACTTTATTTCTTGCTCGTAAGAAACAGAAAATCCACTGGACTTCCGCTAATCGTTCTCAGTTTATTTCTTTCGCGTAAGAAACACAAAATCCACTGGACTTTCCCTAATCGTTCTCACTTTATTTCTTGCGCGTAATGAAACAGAAAATCCACTGGACTTTCGCTAATCGTTCTCACTTTATTTCTTGCGCGTAAGAAACACAAAATCCCTTGGACCTTCGCTAATCGTTTTCACTTTATTTCTTGCGCGTAAGAAACACAAAATCCGCTGGACTTTCGCTAATCGTTCTCACTCTATTACTTGCGCGTAAGAAACACATAATCCACTAGACTTTCGCTAATTGTTCTCACTTTGTTTCTTGCGCGTAAGACACACATAATCCACTGGACTTTCCCTAATCGTTCTCACTTTATTTCTTGCGCCTAAGAAACACAAAATCCACTAGACTTTCCCTAATCGTTCTAACTTTATTTCTTGCGCGTAAGAAACACGAAATCCACTGGACTTTCCGTAATCGTTCTCACTTTATTTCTTGCGCGTAAGAAACACAAACTCCACTGGACTTTCCCTATTCGTTCTTACTTTATTTCTTGCGCCTAAGAAACACAAAATCCACTGGCCTTTCGCTAATCGTTCTCACTTTATTTCTCTCGCGTAAGAAACACATAATCCGCTGGACTTTCGCTAATCGTTCTCACTTTATTTCTTGCGCGTAAGACACACATAATCCACTGGACTTTCCCTAATCATTCTCACTTCATTTCTTGCTCGTAAGAAACACAAATTCAACTGGACTTTCCCTCATCGTTCTCACTTTATTTCTTGCGCGTAAGAAACACAAACTCAACTGGACTTTCCCTAATCGTTCTCACTTTTTTTCTTGGGCGTAATGAAACACAAAATCCACTGGACTTTCGCTAATCGTTCTCAGTTTATTTCTTACGCGTAAGAAACACAAAATCCACTGGACTTTCCCTAATCGTTCTCACTTTATTTCTTGCGCGTAATGAAACAGAAAATCCACTGGACTTTCGCTAATCGTTCTCACTTTATTTCTTGCGCGTAGGAAACACAAAATCCCTTGGACCTTCGCTAATCGTTTTCACTTTATTTCTTGCGCGTAAGAAACACAAAATCCGCTGGACTTTCGCTAATCGTTCTCACTCTATTACTTGCGCGTAAGAAACACATAATCCACTAGACTTTCGCTAATTGTTCTCACTTTGTTTCTTGCGCGTAAGACACACATAATCCACTGGACTTTCGCTAATCGTTCTCACTTTATTTCTTGCGCCTAAGAAACACAAAATCCACTAGACTTTCCCTAATCGTTCTAACTTTATTTCTTGCGCGTAAGAAACACGAAATCCACTGGACTTTCCGTAATCGTTCTCACTTTATTTCTTGCGCGTAAGAAACACAAACTCCACTGGACTTTCCCTATTCGTTCTTACTTTATTTCTTGCGCCTAAGAAACACAAAATCCACTGGCCTTTCGCTAATCGTTCTCACTTTATTTCTCTCGCGTAAGAAACACATAATCCACTGGACTTTCGCTAATCGTTCTCACTTTATTTCTTGCGCGTAAGACACACATAATCCACTGGACTTTCCCTAATCATTCTCACTTCATTTCTTGCTCGTAAGAAACACAAATTCAACTGGACTTTCCCTCATCGTTCTCACTTTATTTCTTGCGCGTAAGAAACACAAACTCAACTGGACTTTCCCTAATCGTTCTCACTTTTTTTCTTGGGCGTAATGAAACACAAAATCCACTGGACTTTCGCTAATCGTTCTCAGTTTATTTCTTTCGCGTAAGAAACACAAAATCCACTGGACTTTCCCTAATCGTTCTCACTTTATTTCTTGCGCGTAATGAAACAGAAAATCCACTGGACTTTCGCTAATCGTTCTCACTTTATTTCTTGCGCGTAGGAAACACAAAATCCCTTGGACCTTCGCTAATCGTTTTCACTTTATTTCTTGCGCGTAAGAAACACAAAATCCGCTGGACTTTCGCTAATCGTTCTCACTCTATTACTTGCGCGTAAGAAACACATAATCCACTGGACTTTCGCTAATCGTTCTTACTTTATTTCTTGCGTGTAAGAAACACAAAATCCACTGGACTTTCCCTAATCGTTCTCACTTTACCTCTTGCGCGTAGGAAACACATAATCCACTGGACTTTCCCTAATCGTTCTCACTTTATTTCTTGCGCGTAAGAAACACAAAATCAACTGGACTTTCCTTAATCGTTCTCACTTTATTTCTTTCGCGTAAGAAACACAAAATCCACTGGATATTCGCTAATCGTTCTCACTTTATTTCTTGCGCCTAAGAAACACAAAATCCACTGGCCTTTCGCTAATCGTTCTCACTTTATTTCTCTCGCGTAAGAAACACATAATCCACTGGACTTTCCCTAATCCTTCTCACTTTATTTCTTGCGCGTAAGAAACACATAATCCACTGCACTTTCCCTAATCGTTCTCACTTTATTTCTTGGTCGTAAGAAACACAAAATCCACTGGACTTTCGCTAATCGTTCTCACTTTATTTCTTGCGCGTAAGAAACACAAAATCCACCGTACTTTCGCCAATCGTTCTCACTTTATTTCTTGCTCGTAAGAAACACAAAATCCACTGGACTTCCCCTAATCGTTCTCAGTTTATTTCTTTCGCGTAAGAAACACAAAATCCACTGGACTTTCCCTAATCGTTCTCACTTTATTTCTTGCGCGTAATGAAACAGAAAATCCACTGGACTTTCGCTAATCGTTCTCATTTTATTTCTTGCGCGTAAGAAACAAAAAATCCCTTGGACCTTCGCTAATCGTTTTCACTTTATTTCTTGCGCGTAAGAAAGAGAAAATCCGCTGGACTTTCGCTAATCGTTCTCACTCTATTACTTGCGCGTAAGAAACACATAATCCACTAGACTTTCGCTAATTCTTTTCACTTTGTTTCTTGCGCGTAAGACACACATAATCCACTGGACTTTCCCTAATCGTTCTCACTTTATTTCTTGCGCGTAATGAGACAGAAAATCCACTGGAGTTTCGCTAATTGTTCTCACTTTATTTCTTGCGCGTAGGAAACACAAAATCCCTTGGACCTTCGCTAATCGTTTTCACTTTATTTCTTGCGCGTAAGAAACACAAAATCCGCTGGACTTTCGCTAATCGTTCTCACTCTATTACTTGCGCGTAAGAAACACATAATCCACTAGACTTTCGCTAATTGTTCTCACTTTGTTTCTTGCGCGTAAGACACACAAAATCCACTGGACTTTCGCTAATCGTTCTCACTTTATTTCTTGCGCGTAAGAAACACAAAATCCACCGTACTTTCGCCAATCGTTCTCACTTTATTTCTTGCTCGTAAGAAACACAAAATCCACTGGACTTCCCCTAATCGTTCTCAGTTTATTTCTTTCGCGTAAGAAACACAAAATCCACTGGACTTTCCCTAATCGTTCTCACTTTATTTCTTGCGCGTAATGAAACAGAAAATCCACTGGACTTTCGCTAATCGTTCTCATTTTATTTGTTGCGCGTAAGAAACAAAAAATCCCTTGGACCTTCGCTAATCGTTTTCACTTTATTTCTTGCGCGTAAGAAAGAGAAAATCCGCTGGACTTTCGCTAATCGTTCTCACTCTATTACTTGCGCGTAAGAAACACATAATCCACTAGACTTTCGCTAATTCTTTTCACTTTGTTTCTTGCGCGTAAGACACACATAATCCACTGGACTTTCCCTAATCGTTCTCACTTTATTTCTTGCGCGTAATGAGACAGAAAATCCACTGGAGTTTCGCTAATTGTTCTCACTTTATTTCTTGCGCGTAGGAAACACAAAATCCCTTGGACCTTCGCTAATCGTTTTCACTTTATTTCTTGCGCGTAAGAAACACAAAATCCGCTGGACTTTCGCTAATCGTTCTCACTCTATTACTTGCGCGTAAGAAACACATAATCCACTAGACTTTCGCTAATTGTTCTCACTTTGTTTCTTGCGCGTAAGACACACAAAATCCACTGGACTTTCCCTATTCGTTCTTACTTTATTTCTTGCGCCTAAGAAACACAAAATCCACTGGCCTTTCGCTAATCGTTCTCACTTTATTTCTCTCGCGTAAGAAACACATAATCCACTGGACTTTCCCTAATCCTTCTCACTTTATTTCTTGCGCGTAAGACACACATAATCCACTGGACTTTCCCTAATCATTCTCACTTCATTTCTTGCTCGTAAGAAACACAAATTCAACTGGACTTTCCCTCATCGTTCTCACTTTATTTCTTGCGCGTAAGAAACACAAACTCAACTGGACTTTCCCTAATCGTTCTCACTTTATTTCTTGCGCGTAAGAAACACATAATCCACTGGACTTTCCCTAATCGTTCTCACTTTATTTCTTGGGCGTAAGAAACACAAAGTCCACTGGACTTTCGCTAATCGTTTTCACTTTATTTGTTGCGCGTAAAAAACACAAAATCCACTGGACTTTCCCTAATCGTTCTCACTTTATTTCTTGCGCGTAATGAAACACAAAGTCCACTGGACTTTCGCTAATCGTTCTCACTTTATTTCTTGCGCGTAAGAAACACAAAATCCCTTGGACCTTCGCTAATCGTTTTCACTTTATTTCTTGCGCGTAAGAAACACAAAATCCACTGGACTTTCCGTAATCGTTCTCACTTTATTTCTTGCGCGTAAGAAACACATAATCCACTGGACTTTCCCTAATTGTTCTCACTTTATTTCTTGCGCGTAAGAAACACATAATTCACTGGACTTTCGCTAATCGTTCTCACTTTATTTCTTGCGCGTAAGAAACACAAAATCCACTGGACTTTCGCTAATCGTTCTCACTTGATTTCTATCGCGTAAGAAACACAAAATCCACTGGCCTTTCGCTAATCGTTCTCACTTTATTTCTCTCGCGTAAGAAACACATAATCCACTGGACTTTCCCTAATCCTTCTCACTTTATTTCTTGCGCGTAAGACACACATAATCCATTGGACTTTCCGTAATCATTCTCACTTTATTTCTTGCTCGTAAGAAACACAAAATCCAACTGACTTTCCCTCATCGTTCTCACTTTATTTCTTCCGCGTAAGAAATACAAAATCAACTGGACTTTCCCTAATCGTTTTCACTTTATTTCTTTCGCGTAAGAAACACAAAATCCACTGGACTTCCCTAATCGTTTTCACTTTATTTCTTGCGCGTAAGAAACACAAAATCTGCTGGACTTTCGCTAATCGTTCTCACTCTATTACTTGCGCGTAAGAAACACATAATCCACTGGACTTTCGCTAATCGTTCTCACTTTATTTCTTGCGCGAAAGAAACACAAAATCAACTGGACTTTCCTTAATCGTTCTCACTTTATTTCTTTCGCGTAAGAAACACAAAATCCACTGGATATTCGCTAATCGTTCTCACTTTATTTCTTGCGCCTAAGAAACACAAAATCCACTGGCCTTTCGCTAATCGTTCTCACTTTATTTCTCTCGCGTAAGAAACACATAATCCACTGGACTTTCCCTAATCCTTCTCACTTTATTTCTTGGTCTTAAGAAACACAAAATCCACTGGACTTTCGCTAATCGTTCTCACTTTATTTCTTGCGCGTAAGAAACACAAAATCCACTGTACTTTCGCTAATCGTTCTCACTTTATTTCTTGCTCGTAAGAAACACAAAATCCACTGGACTTTCGCTAATCGTTCTCAGTTTATTTCTTGCTCGTAAGAACCACAAAATCCACTGGACTTTCCCTAATCGTTCTCACTTTATTTCTTGCGCGTAATGAAACAGAAAATCCACTGGACTTTCGCTAATCGTTCTCACTTTATTTCTTGCGCGTAAGAAACACAAAATCCGCTGGACTTTCGCTAATCCTTCTCACTTTATTTCTTGCGCGTAAGAGACACATAATCCACTGCACTTTCCCTAATCGTTCTCACTTTATTTCTTGCGCGTAAGAAACACAAAATCCGCTGGACTTTCGCTAATCCTTCTCACTTTATTTGTTGCGCGTAGGAAACACATAATCCACTGGACTTTACCTAATCGTTCTCACTTTATTTCTTGCGCGTAAGAAACACAAAATCCGCTGGACTTTCGCTAATCCTTCTCACTTTATTTCTTGCGCGTAAGAAACACATAATCCACTGCACTTTCCCTAATCGTTCTCACTTTATTTCTTGCGCGTAAGAAACACAAAATCCAGTGGCGTTTGGCTAATCGTTCTCGCTTTATTTCTTGCGCGTAAGAAACACATAATCCACTGGACTTTCCCTAATCGTTCTCACTTTATTTCTTGCGCGTAAGAAACACATAATCCACTGCACTTTCCCTAATCGTTCTCACTTTATTTCTTGGTCGTAAGAAACACAAAATCCACTGGACTTTCGCTAATCGTTCTCACTTTCTTTCTTGCGCGTAAGAAACACAAAATCCACTGTACTTTCGCTAATCGTTCTCACTTTATTTCTTGCTCGTAAGAAACACAAAATCCACTGGACTTCCGCTAATCGTTCTCACTTTATTTCTTGCGCGTATGAAACACAAAATCCCTTGGACCTTCGCTAATTGTTTTCACTTTATTTCTTGCGCGTAAGAAACACAAAATCCACTGGACTTTCGCTAATCGTTCTCACTTTATTTCTTGCGCGTATGAAACACAAAATCCCTTGGACCTTCGCTAATCGTTTTCACTTTATTTCTTGCGCGTAAGAAACACAAAATCCGCTGGACTTTCGCTAATCGTTCTCACTCTATTACTTGGGCGTAAGAAACACATAATCCACTAGACTTTCGCTAATTCTTCTCACTTTGTTTCTTGCGCGTAAGACACACATAATCCACTGGACTTTCCCTAATCGTTTTCACTTTCTTTCTTGCGCGTAATGAAACAGAAAATCCACTGGACTTTCGCTAATCGTTGTCACTTTATTTCTTGCGCGTAGGAAACATAAAATCCCTTGGAACTTCGCTAATCGTTTTCACTTTATTTCTTGCGCGTAAGAAACAAAATCCGCTGGACTTTCGCTAATCGTTCTCACTCTATTACTTGCGCGTAAGAAACACATAATCCACTAGACTTTCGCTAATTGTTCTCACTTTGTTTCTTGCGCGTAAGACACACATAATCCACTGGACTTTCGCTAATCGTTCTGACTTTATTTCTTGCGCCTAAGAAACACAAAATCCACTAGACTTTCCCTAATCGTTCTAACTTTATTTCTTGCGCGTAAGAAACACGAAATCCACTGGACTTTCCGTAATCGTTCTCACTTTATTTCTTGCGCGTAAGAAACACAAACTCCACTGGACTTTCCCTATTCGTTCTTACTTTATTTCTTGCGCCTAAGAAACACAAAATCCACTGGCCTTTCGCTAATCGTTCTCACTTTATTTCTCTCGCGTAAGAAACACATAATCCACTGGACTTTCCCTAATCCTTCTCACTTTATTTCTTGCGCGTAAGACACACATAATCCACTGGACTTTCCCTAATCATTCTCACTTCATTTCTTGCTCGTAAGAAACACAAATTCAACTGGACTTTCCCTCATCGTTCTCACTTTATTTCTTGCGCGTAAGAAACACAAACTCAACTGGACTTTCCCTAATCGTTCTCACTTTATTTCTTGCGCGTAAGAAACACATAATCCACTGGACTTTCCCTAATCGTTCTCACTTTATTTCTTGGGCGTAAGAAACACAAAGTCCACTGGACTTTCGCTAATCGTTTTCACTTTATTTGTTGCGCGTAAAAAACACAAAATCCACTGGACTTTCCCTAATCGTTCTCACTTTATTTCTTGCGCGTAATGAAACACAAAGTCCACTGGACTTTCGCTAATCGTTCTCACTTTATTTCTTGCGCGTAAGAAACACAAAATCCCTTGGACCTTCGCTAATCGTTTTCACTTTATTTCTTGCGCGTAAGAAACACAAAATCCACTGGACTTTCCGTAATCGTTCTCACTTTATTTCTTGCGCGTAAGAAACACATAATCCACTGGACTTTCCCTAATTGTTCTCACTTTATTTCTTGCGCGTAAGAAACACATAATTCACTGGACTTTCCCTAATCGTTCTCACTTTATTTCTTGCGCGTAAGAAACACAAAATCCACTGGACTTTCGCTAATCGTTCTCACTTGATTTCTATCGCGTAAGAAACACATAATCCACTGGCCTTTCGCTAATCGTTCTCACTTTATTTCTCTCGCGTAAGAAACACATAATCCACTGGACTTTCCCTAATCCTTCTCACTTTATTTCTTGCGCGTAAGACACACATAATCCATTGGACTTTCCCTAATCATTCTCACTTTATTTCTTGCTCGTAAGAAACACAAAATCCAACTGACTTTCCCTCATCGTTCTCACTTTATTTCTTCCGCGTAAGAAATACAAAATCAACTGGACTTTCCCTAATCGTTTTCACTTTATTTCTTTCGCGTAAGAAACACAAAATCCACTAGACTTTCGCAAATCGTTCTCATTTTATTTCTTACGCGTAAGAAACACATCTTCCGCTAAACTTTCTCTAATCGTTCTCACTTTATTTCTTTCGCGTAAGAAACACAAAATCCACTGGACTTTCGCTAATCGTTCTCACTTTATTTCTTGCTCGTAAGAAACACAAAATCCACTGAACTTTCGCTAATCGTTCTCACTTTATTTCTTGCGCGTAAGATACACATAATCCACTGGACTTTCCCTAATCGTTCTCACTTTATTTCTTGGGCGTAAGAAACACAAAGTCCACTGGACTTTCGCTAATTGTTCTCACTTTATTTCTTGCGCGTAAGAAACACAAAATCCCTTGGACCTTCGCTAATCGTTTTCACTTTATTTCTTGCGCGTAAGAAACACAAAATCTGCTGGACTTTCGCTAATCGTTCTCACTCTATTACTTGCGCGTAAGAAACACATAATCCACTGGACTTTCGCTAATCGTTCTCACTTTATTTCTTGCGCGTAAGAAACACAAAATCAACTGGACTTTCCTTAATCGTTCTCACTTTATTTCTTTCGCGTAAGAAACACAAAATCCACTGGATATTCGCTAATCGTTCTCACTTTATTTCTTGCGCCTAAGAAACACAAAATCCACTGGCCTTTCGCTAATCGTTCTCACTTTATTTCTCTTGCGTAAGAAACACATAATCCACTGGACTTTCCCTAATCCTTCTCACTTTATTTCTTGGTCGTAAGAAACACAAAATCCACTGGACTTTCGCTAATCGTTCTCACTTTATTTCTTGCGCGTAAGAAACACAAAATCCACTGTACTTTCGCTAATCGTTCTCACTTTATTTCTTGCTCGTAAGAAACACAAAATCCACTGGACTTTCGCTAATCGTTCTCACTTTATTTCTTGCGCGTAAGAAACACATAATCCACTGCACTTTCCCTAATCGTTCTCACTTTATTTCTTGCGCGTAAGAAACACAAAATCCAGTGGCGTTTGGCTAATCGTTCTCGCTTTATTTCTTGCGCGTAAGAAACACATAATCCACTGGACTTTCCCTAATCCTTCTCACTTTATTTCTTGCGCGTAAGAAACACATAATCCACTGGACTTTCCCTAATCGTTCTCACTTTATTTCTTGGTCGTAAGAAACACAAAATCCACTGGACTTTCGCTAATCGTTCTCACTTTCTTTCTTGCGCGTAAGAAACACAAAATCCACTGTACTTTCGCTAATCGTTCTCACTTTATTTCTTGCTCGTAAGAAACACAAAATCCACTGGACTTCCGCTAATCGTTCTCACTTTATTTCTTGCGCGTATGAAACACAAAATCCCTTGGACCTTCGCTAATCGTTTTCACTTTATTTCTTGCGCGTAAGAAACACAAAATCCACTGGACTTTCGCTAATCGTTCTCACTTTATTTCTTGCGCGTATGAAACACAAAATCCCTTGGACCTTCGCTAATCGTTTTCACTTTATTTCTTGCGCGTAAGAAACACAAAATCCGCTGGACTTTCGCTAATCGTTCTCACTCTATTACTTGGGCGTAAGAAACACATAATCCACTAGACTTTCGCTAATTCTTCTCACTTTGTTTCTTGCGCGTAAGACACACATAATCCACTGGACTTTCCCTAATCGTTTTCACTTTCTTTCTTGCGCGTAATGAAACAGAAAATCCACTGGACTTTCGCTAATCGTTGTCACTTTATTTCTTGCGCGTAGGAAACATAAAATCCCTTGGAACTTCGCTAATCGTTTTCACTTTATTTCTTGCGCGTAAGAAACAAAATCCGCTGGACTTTCGCTAATCGTTCTCACTCTATTACTTGCGCGTAAGAAACACATAATCCACTAGACTTTCGCTAATTGTTCTCACTTTGTTTCTTGCGCGTAAGACACACATAATCCACTGGACTTTCCTTAATCGTTCTCACTTTACCTCTTGCGCGTAGGAAACACATAATCCACTGGACTTTCCCTAATCGTTCTGACTTTATTTCTTGCGCCTAACAAACACAAAATCCACTAGACTTTCCCTAATCGTTCTAACTTTATTTCTTGCGCGTAAGAAACACATAATCCACTGGACTTTCCGTAATCGTTCTCACTTCATTTCTTGCTCGTAAGAAACACAAAATCCACTGGACTTTCCCTCATCGTTCTCACTTTATTTCTTGCGCGTAAGAAACACAAACTCAACTGGACTTTCCCTAATCGTTCTCACTTTATTTCTTGCGCGTAAGAAACACATAATCCACTGGACTTTCCCTAATTGTTCTCGCTTTATTTCTTGGGGGTAAGAAACACAAAGTCCACTGGACTTTCGCTAATCGTTTTCACTTTATTTGTTGCGCGTAAAAAACACAAAATCCACTGGACTTTCCCTAATCGTTCTCACTTTATTTCTTGCGCGTAATGAAACACAAAATCCACTGGACTTTCGCTAATCGTTCTCACTTTATTTCTTGCGCGTAAGAAACACAAAATCCCTTGGACCTTCGCTAATCGTTTTCACTTTATTTCTTGCGCGTAAGAAACACAAAATCCGCTGGAGTTTCGCTAATCGTTCTCACTTTATTTCTTGCGCGTAAGAAACACATAATCCACTGGACTTTCGCTAATCGTTCTCACTTTATTTCTTGCGTGTAAGAAACACATAATCCACTGGACTTTCCCTAATCGTTCTCACTTTACCTCTTGCGCGTAGGAAACACATAATCCACTGGACTTTCCCTCATTGTTCTCACTTTATTTCTTGCGCCTAAGAAACACATAACCCATGGACTTTCCCTAATCGTTCTCACTTTATTTCTTGCGCGGTAGAAACACAAAATCAACTGGACTTTCCTTAATCGTTCTCACTTTATTTCTTTCGCGAAAGAAACACAAAATCCACTGGACTTTCGCTAATCGTTCTCAATTTATTTCTTGCGCGTAAGAAACACAATATCCACTGGCCTTTCGCTAATCGTTCTCACTTGATTTCTATCGCGTAAGAAACACATAATCCACTGGACTTTCGCTAATCGTTCTCACTTTATTTCTTGCGCGTAAGACACACATAATCCACTGCACTTTCCCTAATCGATCTCACTTTATTTCTTGCGCGTAAGAAACACATAATCCACTGGACTTTCCCTAATCGTTGTCACTTTATTTCTTGCGCCAAAGAAACACAAAATCCACTGGACTTTCCCTAATCGTTCTCACTTTTTTTCTTGGGCGTAATGAAACACAAAATCCACTGGACTTTCGCTAATCGTTCTCAGTTTATTTCTTTCGCGTAAGAAACACAAAATCCACTGGACTTTCCCTAATCGTTCTCACTTTATTTCTTGCGCGTAATGAAACAGAAAATCCACTGGACTTTCGCTAATCGTTCTCACTTTATTTCTTGCGCGTAAGAAACACAAAATCCCTTGGACCTTCGCTAATCGTTTTCACTTTATTTCTTGCGGGTAAGAAACACAAAATCCGCTGGACTTTCGCTAATCGTTCTCACTCTATGACTTGCGCGTAAGAAACACATAATCCACTAGACTTTCGCTAATCGTTCTCACTTTGTTTCTTGCGCGTAAGACACACATAATCCACTGGACTTTCCCTAATCGTTCTCACTTTACCTCTTGCGCGTAGGAAACACATAATCCACTGGACTTTCCCTAATTGTTCTCACTTTATTTCTTGCGCGTAAGAAACACAAAATCCACTAGACTTTCCCTAATCGTTCTAACTTTATTTCTTGGGCGTAAGAAACACAAAATCCACTGGACTTTCCGTAATCGTTCTCACTTTATTTCTTGCGCGTAAGAAACACAAACTCCACTGGACTTTCCCTATTCGTTCTTACTTTATTTCTTGCGCGTAAGAAACACAAAATCCACTGGCCTTTCGCTAATCGTTCTCACTTTATTTCTCTCGCGTAAGAAACACAAAATCCACTGGACTTTCCCTCATCGTTCTCACTTTTTTTCTTGCGCGTAAGAAACACATCTTCCACTAGACTTTCCCTAATGGTTCTCACTTTATTATTTCTTTCGCGTAAGAAGCACATAATCCACTAGACTTTCCCTAATCGTTCTCACTTTATTTCGTACGCGTAAGAAACACAAAATCCACTGGACTTTCCCTCATCGTTCTCACTTTATTTCTTGCGCGTAAGAAACACAAAATCCCTTGAACCTTCGCTAATCGTTTTCACTTTATTACTTGCGCGTAAGAAACACATAATCCACTGGACTTTCGCTAATCGTTCTCACTTTATTTCTTGCGCGTAAGAACCACAAACTCCACTGGACTTTCACTAATCGTTCTCACTTTATTTCTTGCGCGTAAGAAACACAAAATCCACTGGACTTTCGCTAATCGTTCTCACTTTATTTCTTACGCGTAAGAAAAACAAAATCCACTGGACTTTCGCTAATCGTTGTCACTTTATTTCTTGCGCGTAAGAAACAGATAATCCACTGGACTTTCCCTAATCGTTCTCACTTTATTTCTTGCCCGTAAGAAACACAAAATCCACTGGACTTTCCCTAATTGTTCTCAGTTTATTTCTTGCGCGTAACAAACACATAATCCACTGGACTTTCGCTAATCGTTCTCACTTTATTTCTTACGCGTAAGAAAAACAAAATCCACTGGACTTTCGCTAATCGTTCTCACTTTATTTCTTGCGCCTAAGAAACACATAATCCACTGGACTTTCCCTAATCGTTCTCACTTTATTTCTTGCGCGTAAGAAACACAAAATCCGCTGGACTTTCGCTAATCGTTCTCACTCTATTACTTGCGCGTAAGAAACACATAATCCACTGGACTTTCGCTAATCGTTCTCACTTTATTTCTTGCGTGTAAGAAACACATAATCCACTGGACTTTCCCTAATCGTTCTCACTTTACCTCTTGCGCGTAGGAAACACATAATCCACTGGACTTTCCCTAATTGTTCTGACTTTATTTCTTGCGCCTAAGAAACACATAACCCATGGACTTTCCCTAATCGTTCTCACTTTATTTCTTGCGCGTATGAAATACATAATCCACTGGACTTTCGCTAACCGTTCTCACTTTATTTCTTGCGCGTAAGAAACACAAAATCCACTGGACTTTCCTTAATCGTTCTCACTTTATTTCTTGCGCGTAAGAAACACAAAATCCACTGGACATTCGCTAATCGTTCTCACTTTATTTCTTCCGCGTAAGAAAGACAAAATCCACTGGCCTTTCGCTAATCCTTCTCACTTTATTTCTTACGCGTAAGACACACATAATCCACTGGACTTTCCCTAATCATTCTCAGTTTATTTCTTGCGCGTAAGAACCACAAACTCCACTGGACTTTCACTAATCGTTCTCACTTTATTTCTTGCGCGTAAGAAACACAAAATCCACTGGACTTTCGCTAATCGTTCTCACTTTATTTCTTACGCGTAAGAAAAACAAAATCCACTGGACTTTCGCTAATCGTTGTCACTTTATTTCTTGCGCGTAAGAAACAGATAATCCACTGGACTTTCCCTAATCGTTCTCACTTTATTTCTTGCCCGTAAGAAACACAAAATCCACTGGACTTTCCCTAATTGTTCTCAGTTTATTTCTTGCGCGTAACAAACACATAATCCACTGGACTTTCGCTAATCGTTCTCACTTTATTTCTTACGCGTAAGAAAAACAAAATCCACTGGACTTTCGCTAATCGTTCTCACTTTATTTCTTGCGCCTAAGAAACACATAATCCACTGGACTTTCCCTAATCGTTCTCACTTTATTTCTTGCGCGTAAGAAACACAAAATCCGCTGGACTTTCGCTAATCGTTCTCACTCTATTACTTGCGCGTAAGAAACACATAATCCACTGGACTTTCGCTAATCGTTCTCACTTTATTTCTTGCGTGTAAGAAACACATAATCCACTGGACTTTCCCTAATCGTTCTCACTTTACCTCTTGCGCGTAGGAAACACATAATCCACTGGACTTTCCCTAATTGTTCTGACTTTATTTCTTGCGCCTAAGAAACACATAACCCATGGACTTTCCCTAATCGTTCTCACTTTATTTCTTGCGCGTATGAAATACATAATCCACTGGACTTTCGCTAACCGTTCTCACTTTATTTCTTGCGCGTAAGAAACACAAAATCCACTGGACTTTCCTTAATCGTTCTCACTTTATTTCTTGCGCGTAAGAAACACAAAATCCACTGGACATTCGCTAATCGTTCTCACTTTATTTCTTCCGCGTAAGAAAGACAAAATCCACTGGCCTTTCGCTAATCCTTCTCACTTTATTTCTTACGCGTAAGACACACATAATCCACTGGACTTTCCCTAATCATTCTCAGTTTATTTCTTACGCATAAGAAGCACATCTTCCACTACACTTTCCCTAATCGTTCTCACTTTACTATTTCTTTCGCGTAAGAAGCACATAATCCACTAGACTTTCCCTAATCGTTCTCACTTTATTTCTTGCGCGTAAGAAACACATAATCCACTGGACTTTCCCTAATCCTTCTCACTTTATTTCTTGCGCGTAAGAAACACAAAATCCACTGGACTTTCGCTAATCGTTCTCACTTTATTTCTTGAGCGTAAGAAACACAAAATCCGCTGGACTTTCGCTAATCGTTCTCACTTTGTTTCTTGCGCGTAAGAAACACATAATCCACTGGACTTTCCCTAATCGTTCTTACTTTACCTCTTGCGGTAGGAAACACATAATCCACTGGACTTTCCCTAATTGTTCTCACTTTATTTCTTGCGCCTAAGAAAGACAAAATCCACTAGACTTTCCCTAATTGTTCTCACTTTATTTCTTGCGCGTAAGAAACACAAAATCCACTAGACTTTCCCTAATCGTTGTAACTTTATTTCTTGCGCGTAAGAAACACAAAATCCACTGGACTTTCGCTAATCGTTTTCACTTTATTTCTTGCGCGTAAAAAACACAAAATCCACTGGACTTTCCCTAATCGTTCTCACTTTATTTCTTGCGCGTAAGAAACACAAAATCCATTGGACTTTCGCTAATCATTTTCACTTTATTTGTTGCGCGTAAAAAACACAAAATCCACTGGGCTTTCGCTAATCGTTCTCATTTTATTTCTTGCTCGTAAGAAACACAAAATCCACTGGACTTTCGCTAATCGTTCTCACTTTATTTCTTGCGCGTAAGAAACACATAATCCACTGGACTTTCCCTAATCGTTCTCACTTTACCTCTTGCGCTTAGGAAACACATAATCCACTGGACTTTTCCTAATTGTTCTCACTTTATTTCTTGCGCCTAAGAAACACAAAATCCACTAGACTTTCCCTTATCCTTCTCACTTTATTTCTTGCGCGTAAGAAACACAAAATCCACTGGACTTTCCCTATTCGTTCTTACTTTATTTCTTGCGCGTAACAAACACAAAATCCACTGGCCTTTCGCTAATCGTTCTCACTTTATTTCTCTCGCGTAAGAAACACATAATCCACTGGACTTTGCCTAATCGTGCTCACTTTATTTCTTGCGCGTAAGACACACATAATCCACTGGACTTTCCCTAATCATTCTCACTATATTTCTTGCTCGTAAGAAACACAAAATCCACTGGACTTTCCCTCATCGCTCTCACTTTATTTCTTGCGCGTAAGAAACACAAAATCAACTGGACTTTCCCTAATCGTTCTCACTTTATTTCTTGCGCGTAAGAAACACATCTTCCACTAGACTTTCCCTAATCGTTCTCACTTTACTATTTCTTTCGCGTAAGAAGCACATAATCCACTAGACTTTCCCTAATCGTTCTCACTTTATTTCTTTCGCGTAAGAAACACAAAATCAACTGGACTTTCGCAAATCATTCTCACTTTATTTCTTACGCGTAAGAAACACATCTTCCACTAGACTTTCCCTAATCGTTCCCACTTTATTATTTCTTTCGCATAAGAAGCACATAATCAACTAGACTTTCCCTAATCGTTCTCACTTTATTTCTTGCGCGTAAGAAACACAAAATCCACTGGACATTCCGTAATCGTTCTCACTTTATTTCTTGCGCGTAAGAAACACAAAATCCACTGGACTTTCGCTAATCGTTCTTACTTTATTTCTTGCGCGTAAGAAACACAAAATCCACTGGCCTTTCGCTAATCGTTCTCACTTTATTTCTCTCGCGTAAGAAACACATAATCCACTGGACTTTCCCTAATCGTGCTCACTTTATTTCTTGCGCGTAAGACACACATAATCCACTGGACTTTCCCTAATCATTCTCACTATATTTCTTGCTCGTAAGAAACACAAAATCCACTGGACTTTCCCTAATCGTTCTCACTTTATTTCTTTCGCGTAATGAAACACAAAATCCACTGGACTTTCGCTAATCGTTATCACTTTATTTCTTGCGCGTAACAAACACAAAATCCCTTGGACCTTCGCTAATCGTTCTCACTTTATTTCTTGGGCGTAAGAAACACATCATCCACTAGAATTTCCCTAATGGTTCTCACTTTATTTCTTACGCGTAAGGAACACTTCATCCACTAGACTGTCCCTAATCTTTCTCACTTTATTTCTTACGCGTAGGAAACAAGTTATCCACTAGAATTTCCCTAATTGTTCTCACTTTATTTCTTACGCGTAAGAAACACAAAATCCACTGGACTTTCCCTAATCATTCTCACTTTATTTCTTGCGCGTAAGAAACACAAAATCCACTGGACTTTCCCTAATTGTTTTCACTTTATTTCTTGCGCGTAAGAAACACAAAATCCACTGGACTTTCCCTAATCGTTCTCACTTTATTTCTTGCGCGGAAGAAACACATAATCCACTGGACTTTTCCTAATAGTTCTCACTTTATTTCTTGCGCGTAAGAAACACAAAATCCACTGG
The DNA here is from genome assembly GCF_042242905.1 of Orbicella faveolata. Lineage (NCBI taxonomy): Eukaryota > Metazoa > Cnidaria > Anthozoa > Scleractinia > Merulinidae > Orbicella > Orbicella faveolata. The sequence continues at coordinate 718,016 of NW_028301581.1, read as the reverse complement.
ACTTTCCCTAATCGTTCTCACTTTATTTCTTGCGCGTAAGAAACACAAAATCCACTGGACTTTCCCTAATCGTTCTCACTTTATTTCTTGCGCGTAAGAAACACATAATCCACTGGACTTTTCCTAATTGTTCTAACTTTATTTCTTGCGCGTAAGAAACACAAAATCCACTGGACTTTCCCTAATCGTTGTCACTTTATTTCTTGCGCGTAAGAAACACATAATCCACTGGACTTTCCCTAATCCTTCTCACTTTATTTCTTGGGCGTAAGAAAAACAAAATCCACTGGACTTTCGCTAATCGTTCTCACTTTATTTCTTGCGCGTAAGAAACACAAAATCCACTGGACGTTCGCAAATCGTTCTCACTTTATTTCTTACGCGTAAGAAACACATCTTCCACTAGACTTTCCCTAATCGTTCTCACTTTATTATTTCTTTCGAGTAAGAAGCACATAATCCACTAGACTTTCCCTAATCGTTCTCACTCTCTCACTTGCGCGTAAGAAACACAAAATCCACTAGACTTTCCCTAATCGTTCTCACTTTATTTCTTGCGCGTAAGAAACACAAAATCCACTGGACTTTCCCTAATCGTTCTCACTTTATTTCTTGCGCGTAAGAAACACATAATCCACTGGACTTTCCCTAATCCTTCTCACTTTATTTCTTGGGCGTAAGAAAAACAAAATCCACTGGACTTTCGCTAATGGTCCTCACTTTATTTCTTGCGCGTAAGAAACACAAAATCCACTGGACCTTCGCAAATCGTTCTCACTTTATATCTTACGCGTAAGAAACACATCTTCCACTAGACTTTCCCTAATCGTTCTCACTTTATTATTTCTTTCGAGTAAGAAGCACATAATCCACTAGACTTTCCCGAATCGTTCTCACTCTCTCACTTGCGCGTAAGAAACACATAATCCACTGGACTTTCGCTAATCGTTCTCACTTTATTTCTTGCGCTTAAGAAACACATAATCCACTGGACTTTCCCTAATCCTTCTCACTTTATTTCTTGCGCGTAAGAAACACAAAATCCACTGGAATTTCCCTTATCGTTCTCACTTTATTTCTTGCGCGTAAGAAACACATAATCCACTGGACTTTCGCTAATCGTTCTCACTTTATTTCTTGCGCGTAAAAAACACATCATCCACTAGAATTTCCCTAATCGTTCTCACTTGATTTCTTACGCGTAAGAAACACATCATCCACTAAAATTTCCCTAATGGTTCTCACTTTATTTCTTACGCGAAAGAACGACATGATCTACTAGACTTTCCCTAATCTTTTTCACTTTATTTCTTACATGTAGGAAACACGTTATCCACTAGAATTTCCCAAATCGTTCTCACTTTATTTCTTCCGCGTAAGAAACACAAAATCCCCTGGAGCTGCGCTAATCGTTTTCACTTTATTTCTTGCGCGTAAGAAACACAAAATCCACTGGACTTTCCCTAATCGTTCTCACTTTATTTCTTGCGCGTAAGAAACACAAAATCCACTGGACTTTCCCTAATCGTTCTCAATTTATTTCTTGCGCGTAAGAAACACAAAATCCACTGGACTTTCGCAAATCGTTCTCACTTTATTTCTTGCGCGTAAGAAACACAAAATCCACTGGCCTTTCGCCAATCGTTCTCACTTTATTTCACTCGCGTAAGGAAAACAAAATCCACTGGACTTTCCCTAATCCTTCTCACTTTATTTCTTGCGCGTAAGACACACATAATTTACTGGAGTTTCCCTAATCGTTCTCACTTTATTTCTTGCGCCTAAGAAACACAAAATCCACTGGACTTTCCCTAATCGTTCTCACTTTATTTCTTGCGCGTAAGAAACACATAATCCACTGGACTTTCCCTAATCCTTCTCACTTTATTGCTTGCTCGTAAGAAACATAAAATCCACTGTACTTTCCCTAATTGTTCTCACTTTATTTGTTGCGCGTAAGAAACACAAAATCCACTGGACCTTCGCAAATCGTTCTCACTTTATTTCTTACGCGTAAGAAACACATCTTCCACTAGACTGTCCCTCATCGTTCTCACTTTATTATTTCTTTCGCGTAAGAAGCACATAATCCACTAGACTTTCGCTAATCGTTCTCACTTTATTTCTTGCGCGTAAGAAACACAAAATCCACTGGACTTTCCCTAATCCTTCTCACTTTATTTCTTGCCCATAAGACACACATAATCCACTGGACTTTCCCTAATCGTTCTCACTTTATTTCTTGCGCGTAAGAAACACAAAATCCACTGGACTTTCCCTAATCGTTCTCACTTTATTTCTTGCGCGTAAGAAACACAAAATCCACTGGACTTTCCCTAATCGTTCTCACTTTATTTCTTGCGCGTAAGAAACACAAAATCCACTGGACTTTCGCTAATCGTTCTCAGTTTATTTCTTGCGCGTCAGAAACACAAAATCCACTGGACTTTCCCTAATCGTTCTCACTTTATTTCTTTCGCGTAATGAAACACAAAATCCACTGGACTTTCGCTAATCGTTATCACTTTGATTCTTGCGCGTAACAAACACAAAATCCCTTGGACCTTCGCTAATCGTTCTCACTTTATTTCTTGGGAGTAAGAAACACATCATCCACTAGAATTTCCCTAATGGTTCTCACTTTATTTCTTACGCGTAAGGAACACTTCATCCACTAGACTGTCCCTAATCTTTGTCACTTTATTTCTTACGCGTAGGAAACAAGTTATCCACTAGAATTTCCCTAATTGTTCTCACTTTATTTCTTACGCGTAAGAAACACAAAATCCACTGGACTTTCCCTAATCATTCTCACTTTATTTCTTGCGCGTAAGAAACACAAAATCGACTGGACTTTCCCTATTGGTTCTCCATTTATTTCTTGCCCTTAAGAAACACAAAATCCACTGGACTTTCGCTGATCGTTCTCACTACATTTCTTGCTCGTAAGAAACACAAAATCCACTGGACTTTCCCTAATCGTTCTCACTTTATTTCTTGTGCGTAACAAACACATAATCCACTGGACTTTCCCTAATCGTTCTCACTTTATTTCTTGTGCGTAAGAAACACATAATCCACTGGACTTTCGCTAATCGTTCTCACTTTATTTCTTGCGCTTAAGAAACACATAATCCACTGGACTTTCCCTAATCGTTCTCAGTTTATTTCTTGCGCGTAAGAAACGCATAATCCACTGGACTTTCCCTAATCGTTCTCACTTTATTTCTTGCGCGTAAGAAACACAAAATCCACTGGACTTTCCCTAATCGTTCTCACTTTATTTCTTGTGCCTAAGAAACACATAATCCACTGGACTTTCGCTAATCGTTCTGACTTTATTTCTTGCGCGTAAGAAACACATAATCCACTGGACTTTCCCTAATCGTTCTCACTTTATTTCTTACGCGTAAGAAACACAAAATCCACTGGACTTTCCCTAATCGTTCTCACTTTATTTCTTGCGCGTAAGAAACACATGATCCACTAGAATTTCCCTAATCGTTCTCACTTTATTTCTTGCTCGTAAGAAACACAAAATCCACTGGAGTTTCGCTAATCGTTCTCACTTTATTTCTTGAACGTAAGAAACACATAATCCACTAGACTTTCCCTAATCGTTCTCACTTTATTTGTTGCGCGTAAGAAACACATAATCCACTGGACTTTCCCTAATCGTTCTCACTTTATTTGTTGGGCGTAAGAAACACATCATCCACTAGAATTTCCCTAATCGTTCTCACTTTATTTCTTGCGCGTAAGAAACACATCATCCACTAGAATTTCCCTAATCGTTCTCACTTTATTTCTTACGCGTAAGAAACACATCATCCACTAGAATTTCCCTAATGGTTCTCACTTTATTTCTTACGCGTAAGGAACACATCATCCACTAGACTGTCCTTAATCTTTCTCACTTTATTTCTTACGCGTAGGAAGCACGTTTTCCACTAGAATTTCCCTAATCGTTCTCACTTTATTTCTTGCGCGTAAGAAACACAAAATCCACTGGACTTTCCCTATTGGTTCTCACTTTATTTCTTGCGCGTAAGAAACACAAAATCCACTGGACTTTCGCTAATCGTTCTCACTTTATATCTTGAGCGTAAGAAACACATAATCCCCTGGACTTTCGCTAATCGTTCTCACTTTATTTCTTGCGCGTAAGAAACACATAATCCACTGGACTTTCCCTAATCGTTCTCACTTTATTTCTTGCGCGTAAGAAACACATAATCCACTGGACTTTCGCTAATCGTTGTCACTTTATTTCTTGCGCGTAAGAAACACATAATCCACTGGACTTTCGCTAATCGTTCTCACTTTATTTCTTGCGCGTAAGAAACACATAATCCACTGGACTTTCCCTAATCGTTCTCACTTTCTTTGTTGCGCGTAAGAAACACAAAATCCACTGGACTTTCCCTAATCGTTCTCACTTTATTTCTTGCTCGTAAGAAACACATCATCAACTAGAATTTCCCTAATCGTTCTCACTTTATTTCTTACGCTTAAGAAACACATCATCCACTAGAATTTCCCTAATGGTTCTCACTTTATTTCTTACGCGTAAGGAACACATCATCCACTAGACTGTCCCTAATCTATCTCACATTATTTCTTACGCGTAGGAAACATGTTATCTACTAGAATTTCCCTAATCGTTCTCACTTTATTTCTTGCGCGTAAGAAACACAAAATCCACTGGACTTTCCCTAATCATTCTCACTTTATTTCTTGCGCGTAAGAAACACAAAATCCACTGGACTTTCCCTAATCGTTCTCACTTTATTTCCTGCGTGTAAGAAACCCAAAATCCACTGGACTTTCCCTAATCGTTCTCACTTTATTTCTCTCGGGTAAGAAACACATAATCCACTCGACTTTCCCTAATCGTTCTCAATTTATTTCTTGCGCGTAAGAAACACATAATCCACTGGACTTTCGCTAATCGTTCTCACTCTATTTCTTGGGCGTAAGAAACACAAAATTTACTGGACTTTCCCTAATCGTTCTGACTTTATTTCTTGCGGGTAAGAAACACATAATCCACTCGACTTTCCCTAATCGTTCTCAATTTATTTCTTGCGCGTAAGAAACACATAATCCACTGGACTTTCGCTAATCGTTCTCACTCTATTTCTTGGGCGTAAGAAACATAAAATGCACTGGACTTTCCCTAATCGTTCTCGCTTTATTTCTTGCGGGTAAGAAACACATAATCCACTGGACTTTCCCTAATCGTTCTGACTTTATTTCTTGCGGGTAAGAAACACATAATCCACTCGACTTTCCCTAATCGTTCTCAATTTATTTCTTGCGCATAAAAAACACATAATCCACTGGACTTTCGCTAATCGTTCTCACTCTATTTCTTGGGCGTAAGAAACATAAAATGCACTGGACTTTCCCTAATCGTTCTCGCTTTATTTCTTGCGGGTAAGAAACACATAATCCACTGGACTTTCCCTAATCGTTCTGACTTTATTTCTTGCGGGTAAGAAACACATAATCCACTCGACTTTCCCTAATCGTTCTCACTTTATTTCTTGCGCGTAAGAAACACATAATCCACTGGACTTTCGCTAATCGTTCTCACTCTATTTCTTGGGCGTAAGAAACACAAAATCCACTGGACTTTCCCTAATCGTTCTCACTTTATTTCTTGCGGGTAAGAAACACATAATCCACTGGACTTTCCCTAATCGTTCTGACTTTATTTCTTGCGCGTAAGAAACACATAATCCACTGGACTTTCCCTAATCGTTCTCACTTTATTTCTTGCGCGTAAGAAACACAAAATCCACTGGACTTTCCCTAATCGTTCTCACTTTATTTCTTGTGCGTAAGAAACACATAATCCACTGGACTTTCGCTAATCGTTCTCACTTGATTTCTTGCGCGTAATGAAACACATAATCCACTGGACTTTCGCTAATCGTTCTCACTTTCTTTGTTGCGCGTAAGAAACACATAATCCACTGGACTTTCCCGAATCGTTCTCACTTTATTTCTTGCTCGTAAGAAACACATCATCCACTAGAATTTCCCTAATCGTTCTCACTTTATTTCTTACGCTTAAGAAACACATCATCCACTAGACTTTCCCTAATCGTTCTCACTTTATTTCTTACGCGCAAGGAACACATCATCCACTAGACTGTCCCTAATCTTTCTCACATTATTTCTTACGCGTAGGAAACACGTTATCCACTAGAATTTCCCTAATCGTTCTCACTTTATTTCTTGCGCGTAAGAAACCCAAAATCCACTGGACTTTCCCTAATCATTCTCACTTTATTTCTTGCGCTTAAGAAACACCAAATCCACTGGACTTTCCCTAATCGTTCTCACTTTATTTCTTGCGCGTAAGAAACCCAAAATCCACTGGACTTTCCCTAATCGTTCTCACTTTATTTCTTGCGGGTAAGAAACACATAATCCACTCGACTTTCCCTAATCGGTCTTACTTTATTTCTCACCCGTAAGAAACATATCATCCACTGGACTTTCCCTGATTGTTCTCACTTTATTTCTTACGCCTAAGAAACACGTAATCCACTGGACTTTACCTAATCATTCTCACTTTATTATTCCTTGCGGGTAGGAAATACATAATGCAGTGGACTTTGCCTAATCGTTGTCACTTTATTTCTTACGCGAAAGAAACAAATCATCGCCTAGACTTTCCCTAATCGTTCTCACTTTATTATTTCTTTCGCGTAAGAAGCACATAATCCACTGGACTTTCCGTAATCGTTCTCACTTTATTTCTTGCGCGTAAGAAACACATAATCCACTGGACTTTCGCTAATCGTTCTCTGTTTATTTCTTAGGCGTAAGAAACAAATCATCCACTAGACTTTCCCTAATAGTTCTCACTTTATTTCTTACGCTGAGAAACACATTATCCACTACACTTTCCCTAATCGCTTTCACTTTATTTCTTACGCGTTAAAATCACATCATCCACTGGACTTTTCCTAATCGTTCTCGCTTTATCATTTTTTACGCGTAAGAAACACAAAATCCACTGGACTTTCCCTAATCGTTCTCAGTTTATTTCTTACGGGTAAGAAACACATCATCTACTGGACTTTCCCTAATCGTTCTCACTTTATTTCTTGCGCGTAAGAAACACAAAATCCACTGGACTTTCCCTAATCGTTCTCACTTTATTTCTTGTGCGTAAGAAACACATAATCCACTGGACTTTCGCTAATCGTTCTCACTTGATTTCTTGCGCGTAATGAAACACATAATCCACTGGACTTTCGCTAATCGTTCTCACTTTCTTTGTTGCGCGTAAGAAACACATAATCCACTGGACTTTCCCTAATCGTTCTCACTTTATTTCTTGCTCGTAAGAAACACATCATCCACTAGAATTTCCCTCATGGTTCTCACTTTATTTCTTACGCTTAAGAAACACATCATCCACTAGAATTTCCCTAATGGTTCTCACTTTATTTCTTACGCGCAAGGAACACATCATCCACTAGACTGTCCCTAATCTTTCTCACATTATTTCTTACGCGTAGGAAACATGTTATCCACTAGAATTTCCCTAATCGTTCTCACTTTATTTCTTGCGCGTAAGAAACCCAAAATCCACTGGACTTTCCCTAATCATTCTCACTTTATTTCTTGCGCTTAAGAAACACCAAATCCACTGGACTTTCCCTAATCGTTCTCACTTTATTTCTAGCGCGTAAGAAACCCAAAATCCACTGGACTTTCCCTAATCGTTCTCACTTTATTTCTTGCGGGTAAGAAACACATAATCCACTCGACTTTCCCTAATCGTTCTCAATTTATTTCTTGCGCGTAAGAAACACATAATCCACTGGACTTTCGCTAATCGTTCTCACTCTATTTCTTGGGCGTAAGAAACACAAAATCCACTGGACTTTCCCTAATGGTTCTCACTTTATTTCTTGCGCTTAAGAAACACATAATCCACTGGACTTTCCCTAATCGTTCTCACTTTATTTCTTACGCGTAAGAAACACATTATCCACTAGAATTTCCCTAATCGTCCTCACTTTATTTCTTACGCGTAAGAAACACATGATCCACTGGACTTTCCCTAATCGTTCTCACTTTATTTCTTACGCGTAAGAAACACATAATCCACTGGACTTTCGCTAATCGTTCTCACTTGATTTCTTGCGCGTAATGAAACACATAATCCACTGGACTTTCGCTAATCGTTCTCACTTTCTTTGTTGCGCGTAAGAAACACATAATCCACTGGACTTTCCCTAATCGTTCTCACTTTATTTCTTGCTCGTAAGAAACACATCATCCACTAGAATTTCCCTAATGGTTCTCACTTTATTTCTTACGCTTAAGAAACACATCATCCACTAGAATTTCCCTAATGGTTCTCACTTTATTTCTTACGCGCAAGGAACACATCATCCACTAGACTGTCCCTAATCTTTCTCACATTATTTCTTACGCGTAGGAAACACGTTATCCACTAGAATTTCCCTAATCGTTCTCACTTTATTTCTTGCGCGTAAGAAACCCAAAATCCACTGGACTTTCCCTAATCATTCTCACTTTATTTCTTGCGCTTAAGAAACACCAAATCCACTGGACTTTCCCTAATCGTTCTCACTTTATTTCTTGCGCGTAAGAAACCCAAAATCCACTGGACTTTCCCTAATCGTTCTCACTTTATTTCTTGCGGGTACGAAACACATAATCCACTCGACTTTCCCTAATCGTTCTCAATTTATTTCTTGCGCGTAAGAAACACATAATCCACTGGACTTTCGCTAATCGTTCTCACTCTATTTCTTGGGCGTAAGAAACACAAAATCCTCTGGACTTTCCCTAATGGTTCTCACTTTATTTCTTGCGCTTAAGAAACACATAATCCACTGGACTTTCCCTAATCGTTCTCACTTTATTTCTTACGCGTAAGAAACACATTATCCACTAGAATTTCCCTAATCGTCCTCACTTTATTTCTTACGCGTAAGAAACACATGATCCACTGGACTTTCCCTAATCGTTCTCACTTTATTTCTTACGCGTAAGAAACACATTATCCACTAGAATTTCCCTAATCGTCCTCACTTTATTTCTTACGCGTAAGAAACACATGATCCACTAGAATTTCCCTAATCGTTCTCACTTTATTTCTTACCCGTAAGAAACACATCATCCACTCTACTTTCCCTAATCGGTCTTACTTTATTTCTCACCCGTAAGAAACATATCATCCACTGGACTTTCCCTGATTGTTCTCACTTTATTTCTTACGCCTAAGAAACACGTAATCCACTGGACTTTACCTAATCATTCTCACTTTATTATTCCTTGCGGGTAGGAAATACATAATGCAGTGGACTTTGCCTAATCGTTGTCACTTTATTTCTTACGCGAAAGAAACAAATCATCGCCTAGACTTTCCCTAATCGTTCTCACTTTATTATTTCTTTCGCGTAAGAAGCACATAATCCACTGGACTTTCCGTAATCGTTCTCACTTTATTTCTTGCGCGTAAGAAACACATAATCCACTGGACTTTCGCTAATCGTTCTCTGTTTATTTCTTAGGCGTAAGAAACAAATCATCCACTAGACTTTCCCTAATAGTTCTCACTTTATTTCTTACGCTAAGAAACACATTATCCACTACACTTTCCCTAATCGCTTTCACTTTATTTCTTACGCGTTAAAATCACATCATCCACTGGACTTTCCCTAATCGTTCTCAGTTTATTTCTTACGGGTAAGAAACACATCATCTACTGGACTTTCCTTAATCGTTCTCACTTTATTTCCTATCCGTAAGAAACACATCATCCACTGGCCTCTCCGTAATCCTTCTCACTTTATTTCTTACGCCTAAGAAACACGTAATCCACTGGACTTTCCCTAATCGTTCTCACTTTATTATTTCTTACGCGTAAGAAGCACATAATCCACTAGACTTTCCCTAATCTTTCTCACTTTATTTCTTAAGCGTAAGAAACGCATCATCTACTGGACTTTCCCTAATTGTTCTCACTTTATTTCTTACGCGTAAGAAACACATCATCCACTAGACTTTCCCTGATCGTTCTCACTTTATTTCTTGCGCGTAAGAAACACATAATCCACTGGACTTTCCCTAATCGTTTTCAGTTTGTTTCTTACGCGTAAGAAACACATTCACCCTATTATTTCTAAAACCTTAGAAACGCATCGTTCTTATTCATCATATCTCTTCTCAAACTCTACTTTATTCGTTTGATGCTTCATATTTATTTTATGTGGGACTATATACACCAACAAATGATATTCTAAACAATACGGACAGAACCAACGTGTAACTTCCATATATATTACTTTAATAATCGGTTCAGTTTATTCCAAAATGATTCTTTTTTGTAAACAAAGTAGAACCTTTTATTCGAAAATTTACTTGATACAAATGAGTATACTTCATACTTGTTCATACAATATTGGCACATAATTTTATCCATTCTATTAATATGAGTCAATCATGGGACACAAGTCAATCAAGCCAAAGTGTAAGCCAATCGAGCCAATCGAGTCAATCAAGTCAATCAAGCCAAAGTCAAACCCAAAGACTAAGTCAATCAAGCCAATCAAGTCAGAGTTCAATTTGGGATTCTCAACCTTCGGGTGAAGAATGGTTGCCATCAGACTACGAAGAAACTGATTCAGACTAAAAACATATGGAGAGAAAACAAGATATATTATTGGTGATGGAATTGAGTGAAACAAATAAGTTTAATTGTGGAAATGTTATCCACGAAGAAATGATCAAAATGGACTACATCAATTGTCCATTTTGCGATGAAGAATTACAACAGCCAACAATTGAAATAGTGTCATGTTGTGAAAAACAAGACATGATAAATAACAAGGGTACAAATGTATGCCGCAATTGTGGTACAGTAAGTGGTTATGATACAGCCAGTGAGTACTTTGATTTTCATGAAAACAAGTACAAGATTGTCAAGAAATCGGTTTAACAAAGAAAATATCATTTAGACAATGTGTTAAACGATATCACTAGTAAAAATGGATGGCAATTATCAGTACACAATAAAAATAGAATACATGATATTTTCCGAAAAATAGACAGGATAATGCCACAAATTAATGGTGATCGTAAACGAATGATTAACATTAATTTTATTCTAAAAAAATTTTCGAATTTTTGGATTTACCGACTGATAATATACCAATAACGAGGTCCAAAAAACTTTGCTGATGTTGAATATTATTGGAGTAAAATAATTAATCTTATTCACTTGTGAACAATTTATTAAACTTATCCTCAAACTTGTCGTATAATGGACACATGTCTATTATGATAGTATTTGTACAAAGCTTTCAACTCTGACATCTCAGCTTCGGTTAAATTGTTATCGATATGATTGAAATTGAAAGCATTCTTTGATGCTTTCATATATATGGTTTAGATATTATTTAATCCAATTCAAAATATGTCCCCAACCTTTTTTTTCTGCTGCTACCATAGCGTGAAAAGCATCTCCACCAATTGCATAAAGGTTTGTTGTGAACCCCATTCGATATGTATTTTTGAAGATGTAGGTTGAGGAAAAGAACGTGTTGTTGTTATTGTACCAGGCATTCCTGTTTATTTTTGAAATTATTTGTTATATCGATAAATAGTTGTTCGTTACGATTGAATGTGATTGTAAGTCGGTAAGTTCTACCACCACTACCACTACTGTCTAAACGATTCAGTATTCATACATAGAATATGTCTCTCTGAGTATTTACAAACGCGCCAAAATTCTCTGAAAAATTAGTATCATGTTTGATAACGAAAAACATGGAGAAATCTTTCTGGACGTCGATATTGACATTCATTTCGCCATAGAAACCACGGAAACGGTAAGTTAAATTGAAAACAGAAAATGGTATACTACTTGGTGAACCAGTCCAAGTAGTCACTTTCAAATCGTCCAACGCAGTCACACTAGGACCACTTCTTTTGAACCCTTCTGGATCTAACAAGTCTGCGTAAAATTCGAATAATCTTTTTAACACCTCGTCGTGCAATGCCACTCGGGCTATTTGTTTTTCAGCAACGTATACTTTTGTTGTCAGTTCAGTGGTTGTAGTTGAAAGGATCGATTTTGGTTTGCATTTCTCTTCTGAAAAATTTTACAAGATTATCTTCAAACTCATTCAACTGTTTGATATTCACAGTATCATTATTTTCGACACCGTCTTGGACATTTTTTTATCTGATTTTTCATGTCAATATTTTCATTAAAGTTTGCCGTTTGAAATTCAACAGCAGTTTTGAATGTCAGTTTGCCATTTTCTAAATAATACAGCTCATCGAAGACATCTTAGCTCAGAGCGCTCTGTTTTCCCTCGATCCCATAAATAACCAAATGACCACACCCCTGAGATGGACTGTTTGTAATACCCTGACATTTCAAGTCAACGTTGAATATGAACTCGCAGCGTGTTACACTACTTGTCCTCTTAGATTTAAGCGCTGCTTTTGACACCGTGGACCACGCGATTTTGCTAAAACGCTTGACCACTGATTTTGGTATAGGCGGGAAGGCTTTAGAGTGGTTCTCGTCGTATTTGTCGGGACGCAGCCAGCGTGTTTTGTTTGAGGGGGCTACATCTGGTAGCTTCGATCTGCGTTTTGGTGTCCCACAAGGCAGCTGTCTCGGCCCGCTTCTGTTTGTGGTTTACGCCTCCAAGCTCTTTGAGATAGTACAAGTCCACCTGCCGAATGCGCACTGCTTCGCTGACGACACGCAACTTTACTTGTCTTTTAATGCTAACAGGCCTATGGATCAAGTGAAGGCATTGGAAGCTATGGAGCGATGCATTAGTGACTTACGTAAATGGATGTACCGGGACAAATTAAAGATCAACGATGATAAGACTGAATTTCTTGTTATCGGATCGAGACAACAGTTGCTGAAAATTAATCACACTTCAGTCCGTGTTGGCATGATCGATATTAAGCCTGTTAAGGTAGTGCGTAATCTAGGCGCCTGGTTCGACTCGCATTTTTCTGTGAAGGTGTTTTATTAAAGCATCCTTCGGGGAGAATGAAAAAGTCATTTGGTGACAGATCCTTCAGTGTGTCTGCGCCCACTCTGTGGAACGCTCTTCCTGTTAGCCTCCGCATGGTCAAATGTATTTCCACGTTTAAGTCAAATCTTAAAACTTATCTTTTTAAATTAGCTTTTAATATTTCTTAAATATGTATATATAAATAAATGATGTAGTGTTTTTTTAATTATTTTTAAATTTTATTGTAGATTTTTAATACTTGTATAGTTTTAGGTTATTTATTGTTGTAATGCGCTTTTGATCAGCTGGTATGTTAAAAAGCGCACTATAAATCAATAAATTATTATTATTATTATTATTATTATTATTATTATTATTATTATTAACGTAATTGTATTCAGGTGGAGTTACATCGTACTTATGGAAGTGAATGATGAATCCACTATATTTCGAAAACAGCCTGATTGTTTGTTGACTGATATTCAGTTAGGAGGAAACAACTGACACTGTCACCTGATCCATAGCTGGTGGGAAGAATTCAATCACCAAAGTGAATTCACCCTCAGGAAGTAGGTACATGTTGAATCCCAGTCGAAATGCATACCAGTTTTGTGCGTCTTTTCCAATTCTGAAACTGTAAGCTTTCTTACTAATATCATGAGGTGAATCAGAAAAGTCTTCGATACCATCAACAATAATGTTACTCTCACGTGTTGATTGATTAACATCATCCATAAGATATTGGAAAACACTTTTTTTGTTTGTTGAGTCGCTGATATGTGAGTCATTTATTTTTTTTGTAAAACTATCAGTCAGCGTTATAATCATAGCCCCGTTGACTTGGTTTACGTACCTGATATTGGTGGCTGACAGCACGTTGTGGGAGTCAGTGGATAAGTTGATGATTTTGTTGTTAGTCCTGTCTAAATCAGCAGCCATTTTATTTGAACCATCAAGTAAAAGCGTTTCATTTTCGTTTGCTTTGGTTGTTAACTGTTGATAATTGACTGCATCATTGTTGTCGCTGCCAGCTGTAATGTTTGTTATTTTGTTGTTCCCCATATCTAAATCCACATTCATGGAAGTTCCACCGTTAATATTCAATTTATGACCAGTCTGACAAAAAGATGATGACGATGATAAAAAAGATGGTGATGATGATCTTGATAAACATCCAATAATTTTAAAATTTCAGTACTCCACCTACAGAGTATTAATAAAGTTGAAAACAGGCTACCAACTAGATCTCACCCAATCAAATTTTCACGAGCTCGTTGGCTTTCTTAAAGATGCTGAAAATTATGGGTCACGAATGCCTGATTTAAGTCAAGATACAGAAATGCTAAACATACACTGTGATTTGGTTAATATCAGCCTTGTTAATGGAGGAGATACAGATATAATTTAATCTTTCTCAACCAGTATCCTCAAACCGTCATTTAGTTTCACTATGGAACCGCAAAGAGTCACATTTAATCCTGTGAATAAGAACACCATTTCGAGAATGAGAATATATATAACCGATGGCAAAAGACGACAGATAAATCTTAATGGCGCAGATACAGCTTTTAGCTTACTGTTGAAAAGAATTGTCGAATTTATTTATATGAAATCGTATGAATTCAAAAGATTTTACCATCCTCAAATGGGTAAATTTGTGTAAAAACACAAACGGTCTATATATTCAAATATATTCAAACCGATAAGAAGTATAGCATCATCTGTATTCCAAAATGTTGCCAAACCAATCGCGAAAAAAGCAATAAAATCCGGCCGGAGTAGAACACGCTGGTGAGCGTTTGGGTAAAAAAAGCAGCAGAGAAATCAGGTGATCTGATGATGAAACGACTAAGAGGTGTGAAACAAAAAACACCAACACTTCCAACGATAAAAGAAGAAAGTAGAGATATAATATTGAATCGTTTAATATCAGGAGAAGGTGTAAGGAAAAGGAAAGGAAAGGGACTACTGCTCGGAAAAACAGTCCATTCAACTCAATTCTAATACTTGGTCAAATATTATAAAACACGAATTTTTATCTAAACTAATAGTATAATGGCTTTTAGATCAAGTGAAATGTTACAACGAAATGAGTTTGTAAGATACCAGTCAGATGATGCAATCAGAGCACCAGCTAATGGTGAACACCAAGATAAAAAGGGATACAAATTTACAATCAATGACAGATCAGCGTTTTACGATTGGTATAATGCTTATTTTAAAAATTCTGTTTCAAGTACCAAAACTCGCTGATGGAATAGCTTATGGTGGAGGTGATAGAATTACGGTCATCAATGGCTCACACTCTTTCATCAATCATCTGATGATCAAATCTGCTGGTAAAATCGTATATGATACAGATAATCTCCACAAGGTCAGTTTTGTTAAGAATCTATTGGAGTATTCTGATGATTTCAGCAGATCAGTTGCAAAAAACGGTCTTTGGTATTTGGATACTAGCCATCAGATTGCTAATGCTAATCAGAATGCAGGATTTGAAGCAAGACGAAGGTTAACAGTGGGAAATGCTGATGTCAATGTTATTATTCCTGTCAATAGATATTCATTCTTCGAAGTGTTAGAAGATAAGATGCTTATACCAATGCAATTACAATTCAATATAACACTTCAGAATGATGATGAGCTAATTCAAAAAGCAGATGCTGCCGATGATGGAAGAGTCGCCATTAATCGTTTTCTATTATGGGTGCCCAAATTAATTCCAAAAGATAGTCTATATGACAATTTTGTCAGCTCATTTTTGAAAGAAACTAAATGGTCCTATCTGAGATCGTCTATCAAATGTCCGCTCCAGCACAAGCAAGTGGTTTTGATCAGATTTCAGCAAGTGTGGATTATGTTAAACATATATTTGTATATTTCCAAAGAAATAAAACAAATGTCGTGGCAGAAAATCCTTACTTATTGGATACTTATAAATTGAATGCCGCTGATGCTAATAGTTATCTGACGACATGTACATTAGAATATGGAAGTGGAATATTTTATCCAGAAACTGAGTATGATACAGAAACTAAGGTGAGAATTTTTAACGATTTGTCTTATGCTGCAAGAAGAAATGATTTTAATACTGGTACACAACTGAATCTTGCAAATTTTAATGGTCTTTAGGGTATGATATATTTTGATTTAACAAACCAAACAGAAAAAGTTACAAGGGATCCCAAACAGTTAATTTTCAGATACAAAATAAATGCTGCTCCAGCAGCTGCATTCAATGTTGACGCAATTGTCTTTTACGAAGAGATGCTGGTTGTGATTAACAAAATTGGTAATGAGTTAGTTATTGTGTAAATAAATAGAATAGCAAATATAGAAGTTAGTTAGTTATTCCTCAATACGAGGATGTTTTTCAAAATACATATTTTATATAATCTATATAATATATGACGCAATTATTTGAAATAAGGGTGAAATTATCACCAAATCAGAAAAAGAATCTTGCTAGTGCATTTCATAAGCGTGAAACCATTGTTCTCAGGCTTTCAAAAGATGCACTAACTGGAAATAACGTTTTGTACGTTGCACAAAATGTGCCGAAACGATTGCACAAGAATAAACAGCTGAATAAAGGATTGGACATCAAACTGGCTAAGACTAATATCAGAAACCAGGTTCGAGGTAGTCTGTTGACAAGCATATTAAGTTTAGGTCGTACTTTTGCACCTACCATAGCAAAGAAAACCTTGCATTATCTGCATTGGCCGGATTAGCTTCAGAAGGTGCTTTCCAAATTGTGAAGAAAATAACGGGAAGAGGCCAAACAGGTGGTGTTTTTATGATACCAAATAATAGTATTAGTGATCTTGTGAATACTTCTCACAATCTATTAACCAGAAAACAAGCTAGAGATTTGGCAAGAGTATTAGCAAGAGGTGATCCGAATGTTCTTCTGAAACTCTCCAATAAACAAATAGGTTCCGGGCTAGGAATTTATAAGAAATCCAAAATTGCAAAAGAAAGCGATTGATTGGGGAATTAAGAAAGCAACTCCTGTTATTCAAAAAGTTGGATCTGAAGCAATTAATTAATTATCAACCAAAGTGAGACCAAATTACAAATATAAAACTGACAGAATGGATCTTGATGCTGACATGTACAAAGGAGGTGCAATTGATATCCAAAAAGCGATTGGCAAAATACCAAAACCAAAGGCTGGATGGACACCAGGAAAGTACAAATAAATGGGACCATATAATCCATTGAATAAGCAATTAGAATACAACCCATGCACCGGTGAGTTCTCAAATGGTACGTACAACCGTGTAATAAGGTGGATGAGATAGCTGCTGATCACGATATTTGTTATGATATGGGGAAAAAAAAAACAAAGGTGATTGTGATTGGCAAATGGTTTCATCACTGGATGAAATACCATATGGTGAAATGCCAAAGAGGGGATCAACAGCACGATTCTTGATTGATCGATAAAAAACAGAAACTGGGTCTTGGGGTATCAAAAAACGGAAGAATCCGTCGAGTGAAGTGAACTGGCAAGAAAAATTAGCTGATGAATTACACAAACCAGTAAAACGTAACTTTACTCGACGGCGTGTAACAGTCAATCATATTGATGAAATATGGTGTTCTGATTTAGTTGAAATGCAGCAGTTCAGCAAGTGGAACAAGGGCTACAGATATCTTCTGATGGTTTCAGATGCGTTTAGTAAATACGGTTGGATTGTACCGTCGAAGGATAAAAAAGGTGAATCTGTAACTGAAGCATTCAAATCTATTATCAGAGAGGGAAGAAAACCTGAGTACTTATGGACTGATGAGGGTAAAGATTATTATAACAAGCATTTGAAGGACTTGTTGGATAAGAATAACATAACACTGTATTCCACGGTAAATGAAGAAAAATCATTGTGAAAGATGGAATAAAACAATAAAAACCAAAATGTGGAAGCAGTTTACTATTTGGGGTAATACAGTAATCAGTATTTGGATATTCTACCCAAAATATTAGAACAGTATAATAACACCAAACATGGTTCAATAAAAATGACACCTGTTGAAGCTAGTCAGGAAAAAATGAAGGAATTGTATACTTTAATCTGAATAGTAATACAGAACCATCATCAAAACCGAAGTTTAAAATCGGTGATAAGGTTAGAATAAGCAAAGGCAAGAGAAAAGTATTCGACAAAGGATATACCCCTAATTGGACTGAGGAGGTATTTACAATTGATAAGATCCAATATGCGAATCCAGTCACTTACAAATTAAAAGATCTCCACGGTGAAGAGATAACAGGCAGTTTTTATGACCCTGAGCTGTTAAAAGTCAAACAGGATATATTCAGAATTGAAAAAATCATAAGGAGAAATCATAAGAAGAAGCAAGCGTTAGTAAAGTGGAAGAGATACAGTGATGATTTCAACAGTTGGGTACCACTAAAGGATGTGCTGAAAATATAAACGTTAATCGAGTAATGTATATTAGCGACATTACTTGGTTGTGGTGAAAATAGTATAGCCTATATATACAGATAGATCGTCTATCAGATGTGTTATTTTTGCCATATCTGCTTTTGCTATTATGATAGCCAAAAATATTATTGTTTCTGGCTATATGTCTATTTTATCTAAAGCCATATATTCAAATGAATACTTGGAGCCGTCTAACTTTGAAAAGGCATATTTATAGCCATATTTTTTATCGCAAGTCATTTTCACTGAACCAACACTAGCATGAAGCTTTTTTCCAGCACTGGATAAACTTTTGAAAATCATAATCGTCCCATCGGAGCGGTTTATTGATTTGACTTTTTTCTTATTCAAATGATTATACTTCACAAAAGAATAATCTCGATTTTTTGCTTCTTTCTTACTATTCTCACTTTGTGATAATAATTGTAAATTACACAGTCTATTATCAGTTTTCACATCATTAATATGATCAATGACTTTATCACTCAAAATTGAACCGTTGAGACATTCCCATATAAATCTGTGAGCTAGCATTGAGTTTTGTTTGAATCCCAGCCCGCTGACAGAACAACGATTATATCCACAATGATTTAAGCTGCACCCAACTATTTTCATTGTTCTGGTATTAATAACCTTGCCAAGATTCGACGCGGCATATTTATTATACAAAGGATGAACCTTATATATTTCAATTTCATTTTTCATACTCATACTACCAATATATCAATAACGTTTCTCTTTTATATCAAATTCAAAAGCTCTGTTTTGCCACTTGGTGAATAAGTTTTTGATTTGCAGAGGCCTGAGATAGCCTAATTTATGCTGTTTCTGGCTAAAGGAGTTTTTTGATTTCCAGAGGAGTGGCAAGAGTACTTTTTGGTCATGACCCGACTTCGCGAAGGGTTTCTAGTAGAAGGATTTTTTTTGATTTCTAGAGGGTTGGGAGACATGAAATTTGCCAATGAGAGGGCTTAGGACAAAACATACCCTAAGAGGCCTGAAAATGCATTTTTCTAGTTGAGGCCCGGCGAGGGTATTTTTTGGGTTTCTAGGGGAGTGGGTATGCCGTTTTTTGCATAATGTCCTAGTACCGCCATTTACTATACTACTTTCGGTTTTCAAAAAAATCGCCAGAAGAAAAACGTTTTGAAAACTTACTTATGAGCAGTCTGGCCGAAATATTAACTCACTTAGTGACTATAACTAGAAAGTTGCCGAGACCGGGCTAGGCACAGCGTAATTTTGACCAACTTTGGGTCGATTTCCAGGAATTTCCCAGCCCTAAGGTCTCTGAGCTAATTGGAGAAGACTTTGGTTTTCAGTGAAATGGCCAGAAGAAAAATTTTTGAACGCTTACTTATGAGCAGTCTGGCTGAGATATTAAGTCACTTAGTGACTATGACTAGAAAGTCGCCGAGACCGGGCTACGCTGCAGCGAGATTTTGACCAACTTTGGGTGAATTTCCAGGAACTTGGGCGATATTTTCCAGTCGTAGGGACTCTAAACTAATTCGAGAAGACTTTGGTTTTCAGTGAAATGGCCAAAAGAAAAATTTTTGAACGCTTACTTATGAGCAGTCTGGCCGAAATATTAACTCACTTAGTGACTATCACTAGAAAGTCGCCGAGACTGGGCTAGGCGCAGCGCGGTTTCAGTTGACGAAATGTTAACTCACTTAGTGACTATGACTAGTAAGTCGCAAATACCTGGCTACGCGCCGCGCGATTTTGACCAACTTTGGGTGGATTTCCAGGAACTTGGGCGATATTTCCCAGCCCTAGGGACTCTAAACTAATTGGAGAAGACTTTGGTTTTCAGTGAAATGTCCAGAAGAAAAATTTTTGAACGCTTACTTATAAGCAGTCTGGCCGAAATATTAACTCACTTAGTGACTATGACCAGAAAGTCGCCGAGACCGGGCTACGCGCAGCGTGATTAAAGGGACCCTTGGGGAAATTAGCCGATCACCTCAATACTCTTTGTTTGGTTACTTCTCTTTTTATTTCCACTATTGATGACTTCATTAGAATACTGACAACGTTCCCCTACTGCCACTCTTGCCTGATTACAGCAATTACTACAACTCTGATGTGTAGGTTTGGCCCGCGCTCGTTTATCTGGATCACACCCGTGCTGTCAATCAGCTGTCTAATACGTCAAATTCGGAAATCAACGCTGATGTCAGTACATGCGCTGTGTTCTACTACCAAGAATTCGCAGAATTTACTTAGTGAAAAATCTTTTCATTTCTGAATTTCCACTATCAAGCATAGGGTGTATGATCCAAATAAATCAGCACGTTCAATATAACAATTATCAAGAATAAGTTTACAAATTAAAATCAAGGAAAAGTGCCAGGATCTCTAATAAAAGTTGTTGTTGAAAATTCTGTACGACTAAAGTGTTACAAGAAATAGGTATGCAAACTCCCAGCTTCGTGGGAGGGAGTTCCAGTTGAAGCCATCCATCTCATTAAATGAACGTGCTCTTTTGGTACAAACATATCTGACTGCTGTTCAGTTTTATCTTGTCCGTTGTCAGAACTATTGTTGTAATTCTCCATACTGACTGCCGTGTAATTTTATCTTGTCCTTTTCAGAACTATTTTTGTAATTCTCCATACTGACTGCCATTCAAATTTCTCTTGTCCATTGTCAGAACTATTGTTGTAATTCTCCATACTGATTGTCGTTCAGTTTCATCTTGTCCAGTGTCAAAATTGATATTGCAATTCTCCTTACATTTTGTCCTTCAGTTTTATCTTGTCCAGTATCAGAACTGATATTGTTGTAATTTACCACACTGAATGTCACTCATTTTTATCTTGTCCGGTGTCAGAACTGATATTGTTCTAATTCTTCACATTGACTGCCATTCAGTTTTATCTTCTTTAGTGTCAGTACTGACATTGTTGTAATTCTCCACACTAACTGCCGTTAAGTTTTGCCTTTTGCAGTGTCAGAACTAATATTGTTGTAATTGTCCATACTGAATGCCATTCAGTTTTATTTTCTCCGTTTTCAGAACTATTGTTGCAATTCTCCATACTGACTGTCGTTCAGTATTATCTTGTCCAGTGTCACAATTGATATTGCAATTCTCCATACTGATTGCTGTTCAGCTTTATCTTGTCCAGTGTCAGAACTGATATTGTTGTAATTCTCCACACTGACTGCCGTTCAGTTTTATCTTGCTTAGTGTCAGAACTGATATTGTTGTAATTCTTCATACTGATTGTCATTCAGTTTTATCTTGTCCAGTGTCAGAACTGATTTTGCTGTAATTCTCCATACTGACTGCCGTTCAGTTTTATTTTCTTCGTTGTCAGAACTATTTTTTTTAATTCTCCATACTGATTGTCGTTTAGTTTTATCTTGTAAAGTGTCAGAATTGATATTGCAATTCTCCATAGAGATTGTCGTTCAGTTTTATCTTGTCCAGTATCAGAACTGATATTCTTGTAATTCACCAAACTGATTGTCATTCATTTTTATCTTGTCCAGTATCAGAAATGATGTTGTTGTAATTCTCTACACTAACTCCTGTTCAGTTTCATCTTGTCCTCTGTCAGAACTAATATTGTTCTAATAATTCTCCACGCTGACTGCGGTTGAGTTTTATCTTGTCCATCACCAGAACGATTGTTTTAATTCTCCATAGTAATTGTCATTTAGTTTTATCTTGTCCAGTGTCAGAGCTGGTATTGTAGTAATTTTCCATAGTGATCGTCATTCAGTTTTATCTTGTCCAGTGTCAAAACTGATATTGTTGTAATTCTCCATCTTGACTGTCGTTCAGTTTTACCCTGCCCATTGCCAACACTGATATTGTTCTAATTCTCCATACCGATTGTCAGTCATTTTTATCTTATCCAGTGTCAGAACTGGTATTGCTATTCTCCATAGTGACTGTTCTCCTTTTTTATCTTGTCCAGTGTCAGAACTGATATTGTTGTAATTCTCCATGTTGATTATCGTTCACTTTTATGTTGTCCGGTGTCAGAACTGATATTGCTGTAATTCTCCCTACTGATTATGATTCATTTTCATTTTGTCCCGTGTCATAACTAATATTGTTGTAATCCTCCACACTGACTGCCGTTCATTTTTATCTTGTTCAGTGTCAGAACTGATATTGTTGTAATTCTCCACACTGACTGCCCCTCAGATTTCTCTTGTCCGTTGTCAGAATGATTGTTGTAATTCTCCATACTGCTTGTATTTCAGTTTTATCTTGTCAAGTGTCAGAATTAATATTGCAGTTCTCGATATAGGTTGCCGTTCAGTTTTATCTTGTCCAGTATCAGAACTGATATTGATGTAATTCACCATACTGATTGTCATTTAATCTTATCTTGTCCAGTGTCAGAACTGATATTGTTGTAATTCGCCACACTGACTGCCATTTAATTTTTTCTTGTCCAGTGTCAAAAACTCATATTGATGTAATTCTCCACACTGACTGCCATTTCTCTTTATCTTGTTCAGTGTCAAAACTGATATTGTTTAATTCTCCATACTGATTGTCATTCAGTTTTTTCCTTTGCAGAGTCAGATGTGATATTGTTGTAATTCACCATGCTGATTGTCATTTATTTTTATCTTGTCCAATGGCAAAACTGATATTGATGTAATTCTCCACACTGACTGCCGTTTACTTTTATCTTCTTTAGTGTCAGAACTGATATTGTTCAATTCTCCATATTGATTGTCATTCAGTTTTATCTTTTGCAGTGTCAGAACTGATATTGTTGTAATTCTCTATACTGACTGCCATTTAGTTTTATCTTGTCCATTGCCAGAACTATTCATGTAATTCTTCATACTGCATGTCGTTCAGTTTTAACTTGTCCAGAGTTAGAATTGCTATTGTTGTACATGTAATTCTCCCTACTGGTTGTCGTTCATTTTTATCTTGTCCAGTGTCAGAACTGATATTGTTGTAATTCTCCACACTGTCTCCCGTTCAGTTTTATTTTAATCAGTGTCAGAACTGATATTGCTGTAATTCTCCATACTGATAGTTGTTCAGTTTTATGTTGTCCAAGTTGGAACTGATAGTGCTGTAATTAACTTTCTTATATCTCTTAGTTAGTACACGTGCTGTGATTGGTCAATTTATCAGGCCGTACTCTCCTTTACGGCACACTAAAATTTAAAGCTGGTTTTGTTGAAAAACTGTTTTGTGATTTATCGCCAAGTGTTCCTAACTTTTATAGCAAGTAAACATTTAAGACTTTTTTTACTCTAAATTGTGTATTAAAGCATGCTAACAACTTAAAAACGATTTCAAATTGACTCCTTTTGATTTTAAGGTGCATCAGAAATTTGAAGGCATTCCGCTTAAATAGAAATCGTTCCTGAGCCCGTCATACACACAATAGAGATATAATAAATATCTTACTAACCTCGTTTTCTCGGTCTGTACCGTAAGTTACGGATCCTTGTTTTTTCCCCTTCGATTTATGGCCTGCGTGCTTTGCCCTTGAGCCATAAATTAAAGGGGAAAAAAACTCGGTCCGTAACTTATGGTACGGCCCTCAAACTCGGTTAGTAAGAGGTATATACCGATTGTCATTCATTTTGTATTTTGTCCAGTGTCAGAACTGACATTGTTCTAATTTTTCACACTGACTGCCGCTCAGTTTTATCTTGTTCAGTGTCAGAACTGATATTGTTGTAATTCTCCATACTGATTTTTATCCAGTTTTATCTTTTGCAGTGTCAGAGCTGATATTGTTGAAATTCACCATACTGATTGTCCTTCATTTTTATCTTGTCCAGTGTCAGAACTGATATAGTTGTAATTCTCCACATTGACTCCAGTTCAGTTTTATCTTGTGCCGAGTCAGAACTGATAATGTTGTAATTCTCCGTACTGACTGCCGTTCAGTTTTATCTTGTCCGTTGTCAGAACTTTTCTTGTAATTTTCCATACTGATTGTTGTTCAGTTCTATCTTCTCCAGTGTCAGAATTAATATTCCAATTCTCCATACTCATTATCCTTCATTTTTGTCTTGTCCATTGTCAGAACTAATATTGTTGTAATTCTCCGTACTGACTACCGTTCAATTTTACCTTGCTCGTTGTCAGAAATCATATTGTTCTAATTCTCCACAATGACTGCCGTTCAGTTTTCTCTTGTCTGTTATCAGAACTATTGTTGTATTTTTCCATACTGATTGTCGTAAAGTTTTATCTTGTCCAGTGTCAGAACTGATATTGTTGTAATTCTCCATACTGATTGTCGTTCTGTTCTGTCTTGTCCAGTGTCAGAATTAATATTGCAATTTTCCATACTCATCCTTCATTTTTATCTTGTCTATTGTCAGAACTGATAATGTTGTAATTCTTCATACTGATTGTCATTCAGGTCTATGTTGTCGAGAGTCAGAATTAATATTGCAATTCTTTATACTGATTGCCCTTTGTTTTTATCTTGTCCAGTGTCAGAACTGATATTGTTGTAATTCTCCCTACTGATTCTCATTCATTTTTATCTTGTCCAGTGTCAGAGTTGATATTGCAATTTTCCATACTGATTGTCCTTTAGTTTTGTTTTGTCCAGAGTGAGAACTGATATTGTTGTAATTCTCCATACTGATTGTGTTGTTCAGTTTTATCTTGTCCATTGTCAGAACTCATATTGTTGTAATTCTCCATACCGATAGTCATTCATTTTTTATCCAGTGTCAGAACTGATATTGTCCGGTGTGAGAACTGATGTTGTTGTAATTCTCCATGTTGATTGTCATTCAGTTTTATGTTGTCCAGTGTCAGAACTGATAATGTTGTACTTCTCCACACTGACTGCCATTCAGTTTTATCTTGTCTGTGTTCAGAAGAATTGTTGTAATTCTTCATACTGATTGTCCTCCAGTTTTATCTTGTCAAGTGTGAGAATAAATATTGCAATTCTCCATACAGGTTGTCGTTCAGTTTTATCTTGTCCAGTATCAGAACTAATATCGTTGAATTCACCATCCAAATTGTCATTTAATTTTATCTCGTCCAGTGTCAGAACTGAGATTGTTGTAATTCTCTCTACTTAGTGCCATTCAGTTTTGTGTTGTCCAGTCTCAGAACTGATAATGTTGTACTTCTCCACACTGACTGCCGTTCAGTTTTATCTTGTCTGTTGTCAAAAGAATTGTTGTAATTCTTCATGCTGATTGTCGCTCAGTTTTATCTTGTCAAGTGTGAGAATAAATATTGCAATTCTCCATACAGATTGTCATTTAGTTTTATCTCGTCCAGTGTCAGAACCGATATTGGAATTCTCTATACTGGTTGTCCTTCATTTTTATCTTGTCCAGTGTCATAACTGATATTTTTGTAATTCTCCTCACTGACTGCCATTCAGTCTTACCTTGTTCATTGGTTAATCATTTTAACCTTAGTTGGAAGTAGATTTTTAATCCTAGTTCTAGTTTAAAACCTTAGTTTTAGTCTCACGTTTTTATTTTTTATTACTTCTGTATTTTAGACATTAATTTTAATGTATATTTTAGACTTGTATTTTTTAGAGGACCCTCCTGGAAACCACCTTTAGGTGATTGGAGGCCTCCTTTTAAAATATCAGTTTATTATTTTTTTTTTTATTATTATCATTAAATCCTCAGTAGTTACAAGACATCGTATTGATCACAGTTTCAGGAATATTAATAACATATCCAAATTAGGGAACTCTTTCCTCAATACCAGTGCTTTCCTTATCACCACAAATGTTCCCAAAGTAAGATTTGCAATGCTGTCAGATAAATGTCACATAGCAGATAGCAGTGGCTTCATTCATTTCTACCCATTCATTAAACTTAAAATTTTCAACAGATTTTCCTTCTTTATTAAGGAAAAAACAAAGTTGAGATAACAGTGACCCAAAATCTTCTCCAGCTTTTACAAGTATTAAACCAGTCGTGCTGAATATTTTCCTTGACTCTTCTTCAAAATGCCAATTTTCCCTAAATTAACAAAAAATTCATTGACCTTAGAAGAATTTTTTCCTGACCATTTCCTGACCTGGTGTGGCACCCCTGTTTTAACTATTACACAGAAAGCTAAACCATAAAATTTATCGAGAAATGAGGCTCCCAACCATCACCCAATTCACAGATTCTGACATCAGACTTATTACCTTAGAAAAACCACTTCACTAACAACTGGTTCAAGTTCAGCAGTAACTTTCCTTGAAACCCTCAACAACTACCATCCCTCTATCAAATTCACCATAGAAGTGGACACCAATACAGTTGACTCTTGTTATAGTGCACATCCTTGAGATCGTCATTTGTTGCCGTTATAGCAGGGCTGCCTGTAGTAGAGGGTTGAGATGAAAATGACTCAATACAAGTCATATAAACCCACATGCAGTGCACATACTGCTTTGTGCTTTTAAGCAAAAAATTGTAATATATGTAGTATAGGTCAAAATAGTGTACAAACTACCAGTAGTAAACACTCCAAGACAACAGAACAATGACAAATCACTCAATACATTCAAGGTGTCCCTCGTAACGATTGAGAAACACTAAAAGAATCAGTGTGGGATCATATGAAGTGTTCACAATTTTGCAATAGGGATAGGATAATAGCCATAAATCAATGGCTGCTCCATCATTCAACTCTCTGCCAGACAGTGTCAGAAAATTGACAGATTAATTTTCATTCATTAAGGCCATAAGACACCGTCTGTTTCAGAAAGTGATTAAGATTTATTATTAAGATTTAATAATAAATGCTATTTTCATTCTAACACTTAGTAGTTTGTAGTCCATTGTATTAGTTTTAATATTAGCTTTAATGTTTCAGTTTTAATATCCTATTATATTTTTTTTCTGAGATTTTTACAGTTGGTGTGATATCACAGGATTTTTACCGACTTAACTAAGTGCAGATGTAGTTATATTCTATTTTGCCAATTTTGACATCTAAATTATGGTTTTTCATATATAGCCTCTATCAGTAACATCAGGCTGTCCATAATAGCAGGGGGTCTGCAAGGCAAGAGTTGTCTGTAGTGTGCTACCAGTTATTGCAAAAGAAAGGCTGCAAACTAGAAAGGAAAGATCTCTCGCCTTATTGTAAACACCTTGCCAACTTATTACCACTAAGGCAATGGATCAACACCGTATGCTACACAAAATGACAGCAGCTGCCAACAATTTTTCTCTTAAAAACATGAAAGATGACTGATTGATACTTTCAGCAGGGCTCGACTTTCAGGAAAAAACCTTGGGGCCAGCTGGCCCCTTAGTTTTCATATTAATTTTAGTCACCAGCAAAAGTATTTCAGTCAGCAAAAAGCATGGAAAGGTAGTTGCCAGTGAAAAGATTGGGTTGCATTGGTGACCCCAGCAGTCACAACGTTGAGCTCTGATCAGCTTACAAGCACCAATCCTCGCCCACGCCGAAATCTGGGGAAGTTCTCTCTCTGATGTTGCTGAGGAAGGAAGGTTTCAAGAGCTAATCAGAGAAACTTCTCCAAGCTAAATGCAATGCCACATGGCCAGGGCAAAGGCCACAAAAAGACTGCAAGTCAGATGAAAATGATGACCAGTCTCCACAATGCCCTGTACCCTACAGGGCATGATGAGTCCATTGTTGCTAAGACATGTTTTCTTTCTTTCTTCTTTTAGTCTTCGACCACAATTTGGATGCATTTTGTGTTTAAAAAAAATCAGTTCATAGGCCATCATCCTGTTCAATATAACTAAACAAAATCCAGTAACAAAATTAATTAAGGACCATGGCACAGGTGTAGCTTATTCATCTTTTTTATTTAAGTTTGCAATAAATTATTTTCATTTGCATGAAAATAATTGAGTGATGTTTCTTCTATGCACCTTTCATTATTATATACCAGTAATTTGTCATCATATCATTATTGTGGAAATTATTTCATTTCATTTTAATTGTTATGTGTACCGGTTTGTACCAACTGATTCCTATAAATGGCTTGTTCTTTTCAGGGTGTTTTCACGAAAGCTGTGAAACAAACTATTTCTTGATGAATATAACATAATATTGTCTACTGCATACAATATTTCATAAAGACAACTATTTCAGTTTAATTATTACTTTAGCATATTTAGCTTTGTATCATCTCATTACACCAGGATCTCTCATTGCCAACAACAATTGTAATCTATTGGCAGTGTTTAAAACAGCTATTTCATCTACCAAAGGCAGCCCTAAAAGCTGATTACTGAATAACATTCCCTAACAGTCCCTGGTGCAGTTGCAATTTTAAGATCCACTGGACAATGTTTTATGTCCAAAGTCAAGCTGGCTTCACCTCTTGACTGCAAGAGAGGAATTATGCACACATTAGTGCAACAGACCTTTGTCTTGGGCATGGCTGAAAAAGCTGAGGGTGGGCTGATTGCAGGAGATAGATAAATCAGGTACACAAATGATGGACCTGAAGGGGAATAAAATTGTATGTTCCAATCAAGCAGCCATGTAAGGTGCAAGACTTAGCCAAAGTTTCTGTCAACATCAGCCTGTTGAGAAATATTTTTCACACTTGATTTGCAAAAAAAATGTGACTGTATGTTTCAGCATGCTGCAGTTTGTTGTTTTCTGTTGAAGTCATCTCAACTCAAACGATGTTTTTGAATTAAAGTCAACAAAAGCAAATCATTCTGTAAAAGCTGAACGTTGAGGGCAGGAAGGTTAATGTATATAATATTACTCGGCATTCTTTACCAGGATAATTGAGTCATAGAACGACCAACCACTTGTCGTTATAGCAGGCAATTTGTCAGCTTTCAAAAATGAACTTGAAGTTCGTTTAGGTATTTATATAATTTTACTTTTGCAAAACGCTTGCATATGATTTTTACTATCTTACTATTATATTGGTGTTGCTTTTCTTCCCTTCATTCATGTTTGTAATTTCAAGGAAGTTTTCAATTATGGCCAACCTCACTTACTTCCTTGCAGGGTGCCTATTTACTTCTGTTTGTGACTAATCATTTGTCATTGCTTTGTTTTACTCTTTCATCTTGTTACTTCTATTAATTTGTATATTTGTATTGTACTTTCTAGTGTTACACGAGCCCTTTAATTGGTGCAAAGTTTACAGATCTAGAACAAGAAGAAGTCCTAGGTCCACAACCTACAATTACAAAATAAATGTCAAAGAGTTACCTCCAACAGTAATAATAATAGTAATAATCATAATGTCTTTATTCATTTGATAAAAAATGCATATCAAGTGTTACAATTAATAAAAGATAAAATGATTAAAAAGATATCTAAAAAGCAGTTTTGCCTCCAGCAATGTCCCCAACAATATATGCTCTCTTTCCATGGTCTTCATGAAGCAACCGACTGTTGACATACTACCCACAGTAATCCTGTGCCTGTGCTGCTCTCCTCCAAACCCCAAGCTTCTCAGCTAAACACCCTGGGTAATCCAACACAGGAGAGCATAACAGAAACAGCCCCTGAACCAATGGCAGGACCATCTCAAAATATATCAGACTGTCCAGTCGACCAACCAAGTCCAATGTTATATAGTAAAGGGAAAGTGACTTGCCCTCAGTCTGGATCAAATACCCAATAAGGCATGAAACAAAACAACCTAACCGAGATTAGATCAGGCTGTATGTCCAAACCACTTGTGTGCGTAGACCTGTGCACTACCATTTCAGCCGTCAGTATGGGGGCATGAAATGGTGACATCCCAACATTACAATGGACACGGTGTGCAGAATGCATAGTGGTGAGGCAGAGACTGGCCGTTCTCTTAATACTGGAATCTTGAAAGCCAATAACTAATATCTCATGATTAAACTTTCACACAGGTCCTCAAATTCACAGGATTCTGCCAGTTGGCCCACTCACATCATAATCAATCAATAACCTCATGTTCAGCTTGATTGTTGAATTCATCAAAACTTCAGGACAACTCAGATTAATATTAATCCATGGATTATAATAATAATAGATTATTATAATTCAGTAATAGATTAAGGCAAGGCAAAAAAATTGGAAGGATTAGATTATTAATATCATTTGGATTAATATTAATCTCAGAAATTAAAAAGTTGCGACAAGCCTGCACAACTCCCATTGTACCCAAATGCCTATTTTTTGCCTTTAGCGTTTGTCATGTACTTACGCATTGATTAGACTCATTTTTATTGCAAGATTTGTTTGAAGTCTCTACATGTTTGCTTTCAAGGGACAAAATACGAAGCTTTCCGTGAACATTTTACTTACTTGCATTATATATTATGACGCCGGGCCAGGCTGTGATAAGAACTGTTTGCAAGCAGTAGGTACATCCTTATCACAGAAATCATACTATTTGTCCTCGAATGGTTTTCTTCGGAGATGCTGTAGCTTTACTTCAAGAAAGCTATATGTTTCTCTAGATACAAATTTTATGGATTGTTGAAGCAGTTGAACAGTTGGCATCATTGTCCCAGGTTAGAAGTGGCAACATTCTCATTACAGTGAATAACAAGACATGTATAAAGTATCATTATCAACGCATACAGGATATATTATCAGCAAGGTCACTTGCCAACATAATGCTAGGGTTCTTCCGTACAGCTGAGATTGGCGGCAGCTCTTCAGTAAGTCAGGCGCCCTCGTGGACCTCACCAGCTAACCCACCACCAACAATAGCCCCTTCCATGACATCAATCCTGAAACCCTGTCCTTCATCACAAACTCCTACTCTAAGTCCAGTATATACGTAGACGGTCCATTTTATGAAATGCTCCCAAGGAAATGGCAATCTCTATGGATCCAACTCAGAAAGGCTAAGTCTTTCAGCAATAACTGGAAGGGATTCACAGATTTCCTTTGATGACGTGCGTACTGACATCCATTTCACTTTGTTATTTTTTAAGTTACTCAAGATCTTTATTCTATTCTACATTAAGAATTTTCATGGCCCTGCAAAAAAGTCAGTTGCAACTGTACTGTATTACCAGCAGAGCTGACACAACTGCCAACTTCTGCTACTAAAATATCATAACCATTAATAAAGATTGCAAAAGTTGACTGAGTGTAACAACATAAAAGAGTTTTCTTCACAAACTACTAGCACAAGAAGCATATCCATTGTGGTTGGAATAGAATATTTTCTTTATTGACAGACTTGTACAAATTTGTGCTGCCAAGTCTGTGTCATATGAACGAAATATTTCCACAGCTTATATAGTTATGTAAAGCGATTGATACCATTATTTAACAAATTGCCAAGAGATAGTGATAAGGATGCCTTAGATTGTTAAATGATGTCAATCTTCAGAAGCTTTGGTCAAAGATTAATCCTAGGTAGGAATAATATTAATGCTACAAAGGATTAATAGGAATCCTATGTAGGATTGATATTTATCAGATTAATATTAATCTTACATAAGATTAATATTAATCCTGATTAATTAAGGCATGGCTCGAACCTCAGTAAAGGATTATAATAATCTATTACTGGATTATAATGATCTATTACTGGATTATAATGATCTATTACTGGATTATAATGATCCATTGCTGGATTATAATAATCATTAGGATTAACATTAATTCGATCGATATTAATGCGAGTTGTTCTCAAACTTGACCCCTTAAAATAACATGTTTCTGTGGCATAAAATGGTTGCTTAACTGAGAAATACAGAATCTTTTCAGGGTGTTCCTCATCTGCATCAGTTAAGATAGCAATATTCATAACTTCAAATTCACAGTTCTGGTGCTTTTGAAGGCAAAAATTCCTTGATCACACTCTGCCACTAATACACAAATTTGCTGCCTCTCGTCCCTTCTGACACCAGATTGAAGCTTGACATATTCAAGAGGTGAGTGACACTAACACAAATAAAACCCAGGAAGCCATAGATATAATTCTGCCCTTTGTTATAGATCCTTTGGGTTAAACATGCGATGCTTTATAATCTTCTTTAATGAAAAGTTGTTGAGACCATAGGATTTGCATAAGAGGGGAGCTGGAGGTCTGCTCATCTACCATGACTAATCTTCAGTAGAATTTTGTTCTTGCAGAGTAATTTTCAAATTCTTTTTGTCTCAAAATTTCTTTTGAGACGAAAAGGCATGATGTAAGATTGCTGTTTTTCCACTTAGTTGAAACATACCATTTCTTATATTGAGGCCTTACATTCATGCATTCAAGCATACAATGTGTGGTTATGTGTACATGTACATCTGCGCACTCTGTGTGATCCCTGCCTTGCAGAGGACTTTTTACAGCTTTAGACTATTTGGTCTAACCATCCCTGATTGCTCAGAGCGTGAAATGTTAAACTGGATGATAGAGTATACTATTTTCAAATCAATACTCTATCGTCTCTCTATAAAAATTAAAATTAAAAAAAAGATTATGGGGAATTTTTATCATCTAATCCTTACAAAGACACTTGTAAACAGCTGTTTCTGCCTTTTTAAAGCAACAGTTAGCTTTTTGTTGCATGATCAAGTAAAGGGGAAAATTTTAGCACCTGGTGCACTGCAGGTGTTGAAATAAACCCCTTAAACCTTCTTACCAAAGAATAAGCAAATGAACAAGGCTGACAACATTAACTTCATCATACAATGCACTTTGAATGTACTGTAATCTACCTCAAGCAACTTAAACCAAACCAAGTATTCACACTCTGCATTCCGACAACACGCAGGGCTGGTGATTCATTTTGCATCAACTTGACGCTGTTGTGCTGTCCTGAAACTCCACAAGCTCCATCGCCACTTGCAGTTTTCTAATAACATCATCACTGATCCCATCCTATGCAGTTGAATTTCTCAAGTAGTTTCCCATATAGTTGTCATGAATCATGCCTGTTTTAAAATACCTCCAAGAATATTTCATATTAAGTTTCATGTTCCATACTAAAAATGCAAAGTACATTAACATTTGTCACAATCACAAATATATTCTGCAATAAAATTAGAGCAGAGGAAGGGGAAGGTGGGGTTATCCATCCTGACTTCTTTCCTCACTTTTTCATTTCAAAGCTGGACCTAAACAGGTTGAAAGGCTGGCCATTTTCTTTCGCATGTGTTGGAAGATTAGACACTGACCAAATATGTTGACTTCGACATCTTGCTTTTGAGTCTTGCAAAATTCTGCTTGGTATTAGATTACAAGTCATGAGAGTTACATGAGCTCTTTAAGATCCAGTCACTACAGACCTTCGATTTCATATTAAACTCCTCACTCTTATCACCATTTTAGATGATCAATCTGATCAAGAACAGACTTAAAATTAATTATGAGCGAAGTATCCACCATACCAATACATGTCAATCTGGATGCAAAACTTCAAGTTTTACTAATTTAGAGGTTTTCTGTTTCTCATTGCTATCCCAAACTTAAATCCACCCAATGAAGGGAAGTTTGCTTAAAAGTTATTTATAATATAAAATTTTAGGTTTGACCAGCAAAGCTGCTTGGAGACTCTTTATTATCTATGGACGTTCCCTTAAAATAGCCTGTGGCAGTCTGGCCAACTTATAAATTTTGTCTTTTCCATATCCATTAATGCTTCCCAAGCCAAAGTCCCATTATAAGGTATAAACTGTACCAGAAAAATTAACTGGAAAAGGTGGGAAAGGACTATACTTAAGCGTTACCTACCAGTAAGTCCTAAGTCAATTCATTGCCAGCTGCTAGCATCAGTCAACTACATGTACATGTATCTAGCCAGCTTAAATTTGGTTGCTCGAATATCCAAATTGATGTATGGTCTGCCTTTGAGATGTTGAATCAGAATTCTTCATGATTTAAAGTTGACATCACAAGTGTGCACTGTTGACAATAACTTTTTTGCCAATGTTGGGAAGGGGTAGTGGGAGGTTGTGCGGGGGTAGGAGCTGATGGCCTAATGGTAAATCAGTTGGACTCTGGATCAATAGGTCCAAAATGGAGCCCAAGCCAGAGTTGCTGTGTCATGTTCTCGAGCAAGACACTTGACTCTCCCAGTACCTCTCCCCTCCAAGGAGTGAAAATGGTACTGACCGATTGTAGGAGCAACCTGACAAAAACAAGGGGTAACCTGTGATAGACTAGAATCCCATCCAGAAAGAGAGTGGCAATACCCCTGGGCATATCATGTTGCAGAGACCAAAGGTAAGCACCAGCACTGATGAGCCATCTGGCTCATCCATATCCCGAAGGGGTGGAACAGAGTTCCCTGCCCTGCAGCCGGTGAAATAATCACTAGAGTGTTCTCATTCCGAGCCGCAAAGACCAGACAAGGGATTTGATTTCCTGTTTAAAGCAAACCTTTTCCCATAAAAGTTTAACCCCCTTGACTGGATGTACCAACAAAACGTTCAAGTGAGGGAGGGAAAAGGACATTGGTTAATATGCATTTCAAACAGACAGCTACACTGCAGACAGCTGGAAATGTAAAATGACAGCTTGGGACCAGGGTAATGGTGGATCATGGAATGAGGAGAGGACATCGGAGAGTGATGCTCCTCGAGTGCGGCTGTACAGGCAAGTTGATTCAAGAACCCACAATGAAGGATGATCCCCCAGTGGTGATGTGGTTGGCATGTGGTGTTGTGGTAACCAAGGCCACTATTCAGATTTCTGAAGGAGCCATTTCTTATTATAGAAAAAAGACAGGCAGCCTTTGTAACAACAGTCATTCCTTTTGATATTTAAATGCCACATCTGATAGGGATGAAACTCAGCTTTTGATATTTGTTGAAAATTGGGAGAATAATGCATTCCATACCCAGTAGAAATAATGTTACATGTTCCAAGCCATAATGGCAGTAGGTGGGGTGGAGAGTGAGACATGGTGGCGGATCTTTCCTTCATGTCAGTGACATTTCTGTCCTTCAGGCATTCAGTTCAAGATGCCCAAGTGTATATCTTGCAGGAACTACAGTGCAAGGATTTTCTGGCTGTGATGAAGCAAAATCATCCATGCATTCAGAAAAAGTACCAGGTGATGAAATGACACATCTTGATGAAGAGGTGGCTAACAGCAATCGCATGAACTGAGGAGGATTCAGGTTATCTGCCCAAAGGTGTCACAGCAACAAAGATGCCGCACATGCACCCCTGCCCACGCGCGCCAAACTTTGCCTCCAACCATGCGCTCCAGTGCCGCGCCATCACCACATCTGCATTGCCTCCACCTTTGCTGCTGTAACACCTTTGTGCAAAAGCATGGTGAATCCTCCCCACCTCATGTGACTGATGTAAGTTACTTCTTTGTCGAGGTGTGTCACTTCATTGCTTGAGACTTCTCCTAAATACATGGAAGATAATGCTTCATCACAACTAGAAAATCCCTGCACTGTAGTTCCTGCAAGAACACACTCAAACATCTTGAGCTAAATGCCAAAAGGATGGAGACGTCTCTGAAATGATAAAAGGATCACCAACCATGACTTTCTTTCCACCCCATCTGCTGCTCTGTTATAGTATAAAACATGTGACATCATCCCAACCAAGCATGCAATACATCATTTTCCCAATTTTCAACAGCCAATCACAAGCTGCGCATCATCCAAATAAGGTGTGTCATCTGAATATCAAGCACGAATAACTGTTGTTTTATAACCTATCTTTTTCCTATAACAAAAAGACTCATTCAGAGGTCTGAATTCTAACCTTGGTGACCACAATAACATGTGCTAACCAAATCACTACTGAGGAATTCTCCTTCACTGTGGACTCCTGAATCAACCTGTCTGTACCACCAGACTCAAGGGGTACCATTCCCTGATTTCCCACCCCATTACACAATCCACAACTGCCCTGGTCCCAATCTGCCATTTCACATTTCCAGTCGTCTGTTGCATAACTGCTTGCTAAAAGTGCATGTTAACAAATGCCCTTTCCCTCCCTCACTTAAACGTTTCATGGTATATCCAGTAAAGGGTGTTGGACTTAAATGGTGAAAGGTTTGTTTCAAACAGGACACCAAATCCCCCTGCCAGTCTTTGTGGCTAAGAATGGGTACATTCCAGTGATGTCTTCCCTGGCTACAGGGCACGAAAGTCTGTTCCATTCCCAAGGGAACAGAGAAGCCAGATGGATCATCAGCATGAGTGCTCCCCTCCAGTTTCTGTAACATGAAGTGTCTAGGAGTGTTGCTTCTCCCCTTGGATGGGATGCTAGTCCATTGCAGGTGACCCCCAGCAATTGTCAGGTTGCCCTAACAAATTGGCCAGTACCATTACACTCTTGGGTGGAGAAAGGCATTGCAAGGGTAAGGTGTCGTGCCTGAGAACATGACACAGCAACCCCAGCTTGGGCTCCATGTTGGACGTATTGATCCAAAGTCCAACTAACTAACCATTAGGCCATCAACTCACCACCCCAACCTACAACCCCCGGCCGGCCCACCACCCCTTCCCAACATTGCCAAAAAGTAATTGCTGACAGTGCACACTTGCGATAACACCTTTAACTTGAGAAGAATTCTGACAAAACATCTCAGTGACATGCCATATATTAAATTTGATATTCAAGTAGCCAAATTTAGCCTGCCTTGATACATGTAGTTGATTATTAGAAGCAGTGAGCGAACTTAGGGCTTACCAGTAAGCAATGTATATAGACTACAATTGTTTCTCTTTTTGCTGCCTGGCTCATTCTCAGTAGAGTAACCAGTGAACTCTTAATAATAATAATAATAATAATAATAAAATATTTATATAGCGCCAATATCCTAAAAGTTCAAAAGCGCTTTACAGTTAGAAATATTAAAAACACTTAAGACAAATAAAGTAAAAATAAAAAAATGTCGCTAAAAAGTTATAAAAATGCTTTCTTAAAAAGGAACGTTTTTAGTTTATGTTTAAAAAGGGACACTGAGGAGCTGTTCTTGATGTCAGACGGAAGAGTGTTCCAAAGTGTAGGAGCTGCTACAATTTATTCTCTTCCTATGGTTAGACGTTTGTTTTGCTTTATCCTGTTAATTTGGTCAGGGCTCGACACTAATGGTAGCCAACTTGCCACAGGCTAGAGTAGGAATTAAGTTTTGGCTACAGAGCTGGGCGCTATTTTTTCAACTTACTGGCCTGGTGGCTAGTGACAACTTATATGTCACTAAACAAAAAAAAAATTGCTAGCCAAGTGTTGATGTTGACTGGGTGCAATAACAGCAGAATCACTAGCAAGACTTGAAAACACAATGCAAGCAACTCTCTTTAATACATTATGGAATTAATTTTAAAGGAAAAAATACACAATGCAATTTTGCATCTGAAACCTCTTGACCAGTTGACATACAGTTGGCACACCTTGTGTCACGCTTGACTGGTAATGTTAAACACAAGGGCGAACCAATTTATGACCGAATTGCACTGGTTTCAATTTTGTTCAATGGCCTCATGTTTTCCTCACATCAAATCTCTCAAGCCAACAGATCACAAAGAAAAATCCAGTGATTTTCCTGAAAAGACTTTAAGGACTCTTTGATACCTCCTTGTAAAAATATCCAGACCCCAAGACGTCATTGTAAAAACTGTCGAGACTTCTTCAGTCTCTTCACAGACAGGAGCTGTAGAATTCAAACTGTTTCAAAGGTAGCATTAGCAAAATTTGACTGCTAATAAAGGTCAAAGGAAATAAATCTTTCTCACGTAATTATATCTGCAGTGGTAAGTTCTGTCAGTATGGAAACAACAACAAATCACCTGTATGTTGTTACGCAAAATGAAATGTTATCCCTTTACAGTTCTGCACGATTTTGTACATGATTTTATCAGGGTGCTCATGTTTTGTGCTACTCATTTGTAACAAGAAAAGAACATCGATGTATGCTTTCAGAAAATGCTGTCTTGTTTGTCAAATATTTCTTTCAACATAATAACATGCTCAGTTTTTATACCCTTTCAAGTACCAAACAATGAAAAGTAAACATGATAACACCACAATGAAATTCTTACCTTGTTTCCGAGAAAAGTGTTAGTGTTTGTCTTCATTGAGGAAGACAGCAACTAGTTTGGCCAATTTCATTTTGTTTACTAGCCAAAGTGGCTAGTGGAAATCAGAAACCTACTGGCCAAAACAAAATGTCTCCTAGTCTGTGGCGAGGTGTCTACCATTAATGTCGAGCCCTGTGGCTAGTAGGTTTCTGATTTCCACTAGCTGCTTTTGGGTTAGTCTCAAGCAATGAACGGACACACCTCGACAAAGAAGTAGCTTACACCAGTGACATGAGGTGGGGAGGATTCACCATGCTTTTGCACAAAGGTGTTACAGCAGCAAACGTGGAGGCAATGCAGCTGTGGTGATGGTGCAACACTGGAGTGCATGGCTGGAGACAAAGGTTGGCGTGTGTGGGCAGGGGTGCATGTGTAGCATCTTTGTTGCTGTGACACCTTTGGGCAGACAACCTGAATCCTCCTCAGTTCACGCAATTGCTGTTAGCCACCTCTTCATCAAGATGTGTCATTTCATCACCTGGTACTTTTCCTCGATGCATGGATGATTTTGCTTCATCACAGCCAGAAAATCCTTGCACTGTAGTTCCTGCAAGAGATACACTTGAGCATCTTGAACTGAGAAAATCATGCACAAAATCGTACAGAACTGCAAAGGGATAACATTTTCTTTAGCATAACAACATAAGTGATTTGTCATTGTGTCCATACTGACAAAACTTACTACTGCAGAAATAATTACGTGAGAAAGATTTATTTCCTTTGACATTTATTATTAGTCAAATTCCACTAATGCTGCTTTTGAAACAGTTTGAATTCTACAGCTCCTGTCTGTGAAGAGAGTGAGGAGGCCTTGACAGTTTTTACAATGACATCTTGGGATATCGATATTTTTTACAAGGAAGTCTCAAAGAAAAACAGAGTTCTGAAAGTCTTTTATTGGAACTGGTTTAGTAGTAGTATTGGCATTATTGGACAATCTAGTCCATAATTTTAGCGTGTGTTAGTAATTGTACATTTCCTTAAACATTTTCTGAGATGGCTTTGGAGTCCGATTCGTGATCGGCAGATGCAATGACAAGAACCACAGACATAAGTGGAATCAGTGGGTGGAGCAAGGGCCCTGGCCTTCTGACGTTCTCTCCTGGTATCCGCTGTGATGTGCAGAAGCTTTTCTCCCTCTCGTAGGGCTTTGGTGCAATTTGTTTTTCCAGCACTCCTGTCACTGGCAAGAGTCTCCATGAATCGATTGGAGCTGGTTTACATACAAAGTAATTACCAACAATAGGTATTAAAGAGAGTCGCTTGCATTGTGCTTTCAAGTCTTACTAGTAATTCTGCTGTTGTTTTACCCAGCCAACGTCAACACTTGGCTAGTTAATTATTTTTATTTGACTAGTAACATAAGGTGTCACTAGCCACTAAGCTAGTAAGTCGAAAATCTAGTGTAGAGCAACCTCGTTCCCAGGGTCTCTAATCTTACCGCCCTCTGGAGCGAGCGACGAGAGACCCTGGCTGGGTCTGGTCACATCCCACTTTGACAATTGAGAACATCAGGGAGGGGTCCTCTGTAATCAGCAATTTGTTGCGTTGAGCTTTGTTGAATTCAAAGTATTGCCCTGCGACTGCCATTATCTACAGCGTTTATCAATACTTAGCTTTCAGGCTGAAATTTCGAATAATATCTACTCCAACGTTTACCTAAAGGTTAAGCAAGTCTGTCTCAGGCAATTTAGTGGTCGTGATTTTCAGTGTTGCCGTCTTACCCACTGGATTTATGGAAAGTCACTCATATTTCAACTGTGGGCATCGAGCAGCACAATTTCATCCCGTAGTAATTGTTGTTTCTCCTCTGAATGCACACGATCAAATTGGTGCAAAAAACATAAGAATGTCTCCAGGAAAACGTATAACTTTCCCAAAGTAAAGTTACGACAGTCTCTGAAGAAAAGCTGGACGAAGATAAATATGATATTCGTGCAACGCACTTTGCAAACAGTTCTAATCAAATAGCCGGGCCCGGCGTCACCTGCGGTGTCACAATATCGAATGCAAGTAAGCAATATCTTCGTGGAATATTTTAATCTTTGTCCCTGGAGAGCCAATACTTAGAGCCTTAAAACATATCTTGCAATAGAAACGAACCTAAACAAAGTATAAGCACGGCATGGCAAATTACAGAGGTGTCAAACTCTGAGAAGCGACGTGCACTTAACAGCGGAAACCATGCAGACCTGTGACCTCTAAAAATGCTGTAACATAATCAAACGACTCCGCTCAACTGATAATTTCCATTTCTTCTTGCAACATGGCCAACCAGGGTCTCTCTTCACTCACTCCAGGGAGCGGTAAGATGAGAGACCCTGGGAACGAGGTTGAGTGTAGAGCCCTGTTGGTAATTTTTTTCATTCTTTTTCAGAACAAGAGCAAGACAACAAAACACAATTTTGCTATTCAATTTTTGGGGGCTATTTAATTTCCTTTCTTCTGCTAACCCTCTTCATTCACCTTCACCTATCTCTTTTGTGATTAGGTGTCACACAACGCCTCACCCCTCTTTATTGCTGTATCTTATCCACAAAAAATTATTCTGTTCCACGACATATGGTTCTATACATGCTAACTTACAGGCAGCATCCACTACCTGTTAAGTACACTAATATAATGCAATATCAAACAATCTAACTATCAGTGAGCAATGGACAATAAACACACTCGAGGCAGGAAAGAATATTTTGCAAATCCACCAAAATGCGAGCAACAGCGATGAAATGCTGCAAGAGAACAAGGAACTTTGGGAAAAAAATCAAGAACCGACCAAACAAATATCTACTTTCCATTGAGGTATGATGGATACTTCACTAAGACTAAATTTATAGTTTGTAGTTCGCTCAAGTATATACCGAAGGGCCTAGCTCACAAGTTGATCTTGTGGCCATAATTTTCAGTGGAATGAAGCACTGCTCATAAAGCCCATATCCAGATTTTACTTGTTCATAACCATAACCTGCACAATTAAAAACATTTTGTGATCTTACCGTGAAATAGCATGCACAACTTGGGCCTTTCAATTCAAGCTAGGGTTGTAAAGCAGCGACAGCTACTGTAGTGACCTGGTTAAACATAGATATCAAAGCTAGACTTCCTTCAAATGACCGTAAACTAAACATGAGCAACATCTTTGGTCAAATCACGATGAAATAACTGTAGCTTACTTGATTTAAAAACTCCCGCGTCTTCCCCAAATTGAATATTTGAACACATTCGGACTAACCTCCTCAGGAGTAGGCCTACACCGAGTGGTTGCGAGTACAGTCTCGTTTGACAGCGGTTTCTGACAATGGAAAGGGACGTACTAGAAATCTGACCAATCCTCGTTTAGCTTAAAATTTCCCAATCTAAATCCAACATGGCGGACGAATTTCTACTTATGGGGTAGTTTGTTCCCCTAATCCTGAAGCGTTGAAAGGCTGTTTCTTTCAAAGCTACTTTCCTTGACAGAAGGGGTTCAAGAAGGCAAGCTATTTCTTTGTCCTTAGGCCGTCAGAGTAGTGGAGGAGCGTTTACTACTCATGAAAATCGCCGAATACAGCAAGAGACAAAGTGGACTAAGATCAGAGATCGCCTTGGTTATGTTGCCATTGAGAAATCTTCCCTTCCAACTGGGGCAGTTTGTATTTGGTGCCTGAAAACTTCAACTGCAATAAGATGCCGTTACTGTGGGCCTCAAACGTTTTTGTGTCGCGAATGCGCTAGGAAACTTCATTCCAGTATCACCACATACCATGTTTTAGAGTTGTAGAAGGTACAGCAATGACCTGATCATCTCTTTATTTAAAAAAATTAACTCACTTTACTTAAATGTACATTTATACGTACATGTAGATGTTGCAAACTATTAGCTTTAATATATAAGCTTACACCGTGTGTAAAACATCTGTGTAGTAAAATACGTTTTATCCAAGAACAATCACACAGAAATTAATCTTAACCCCACCTAGTTCAGAAGTAACCTTATCTGCCAACACTATTAATTCAAACTTCAGTCTGCTATCTGCTAATGACTGGCAGCGATGTAGCAGGATACATCCTGCTACATCGTGATAGTTTACGTGTAAGCTGGTTTAAGGCCGTTGACCGTACATGTTAGCCAATGTTATAAAACTAACAAATTGTACTAGTGTACTAATTATAGCTAGAAACAACCAGAAACAACAGATCAGTTATAATTGCTAGCACTATATTTTTTACATTGTCACTAAAACTTTTGAATGTTTCATCATAATCTATTTACCCTTGTTTAATCATATGTATTTTTATTTAGCCTAGTATATTACTTACTTCCAATATAGTTGTATGCACTTAGGAGCCTGCCTGATTTCTTGCTAGGTTAGTTAGGTACCCCAAATTACAGTGCAGCTCAGATATATGCAAACTACGCATACGCATTTTATACGACCATATTTTGCATATACGCGTACATCAATACGTGCACATATGTGCGTGTATATGCCCACATATACACGTATATACGTGCATATCTGTCTCTTTGTTATGCATTCCCATAGGTTTCTTTATGTGAAGCATTGTTAGTCAAACAAAGGACATTATATTTCTGGGAATGAAAATGCTTCAAAGCGAAATTTGCATATTGTTAAAACATCATGCCAATCAATGAAAGCTATTATATTTTGAGTTTTCAATCACTTCGCAAATTCGCTGACAAACTACCGTTTATTAACACTTGCTTGATCTTTAGCTACCAAAAATGGGAAGAAAATTGAAGCAGTCTCTTGAACTCCGTATTTTAACACGTGAACTCTATGTTTTTACAAGTAAAGATCTATGTTTCAGCGCGTGTCGGCAAGTTGTTTGCAAATGTTTCTTTGTCTGAATTAAGCGTTCTGAAGATCCTAGTCAAAAAACTAAAATCTCTGGTTATATTTGACACAGATCATTTATTCAAATGGTAAAATACTCTTTCCTTGACAAAAAAATTGTTTATCCAAGTTTCTATGGTGTGCTGCTCATGTTTAGTTATTTTTTCTGCAAGAAAAAGTTCTGTGTTTCGACATGCATTGGCAAGTCATTTGCAAAATGTTTATTGTCTGAACCATTCTGAGGATCCTTTTTGAAAAACTGATATCTCTGGTTCATTTAAACTGTGAAATAATCCTTCTTTAGCCAAAGAATTGTTTACCAAAGTTGCTATGGCGCGCTGCTCACATCTAGTTATTTTTTTTCTTCAGGGAAAAGTTCTGTGTTTCAGCATGCGTCGGCAAGTCGCTTGCGAGATGTTTACTGTTTGAAGGCTACTTTGAAGTATTCCGAAGACCTTGTGGAAAAATGATATCTCCAATTATACATGTACATGTATCTGACACAAATCGTTCATTCAAATGGTAAAATACTCGAAGTTTCTATGGTGCGCTGCTCACATTTTGTTATTTTTAATTTTCTTCAAGGAAAAGTTGGGTGTTTCAGCACACGTCTCCAAGTTGCTTGGTTGGACCCGTGTTCACTTTGCGTCAA
The DNA here is from genome assembly GCF_042242905.1 of Orbicella faveolata. Taxonomy (NCBI): domain Eukaryota; kingdom Metazoa; phylum Cnidaria; class Anthozoa; order Scleractinia; family Merulinidae; genus Orbicella; species Orbicella faveolata. The sequence continues at coordinate 674,097 of NW_028301581.1, read as the reverse complement.
AAAAATGTTATCTTTCGGTTGTGTTTGCTCCATGAAGATGAAATTGCTGAAGCGTGTATCCCCGGTTCTATTTGACAAAAAACCAGTAAATTTATGATTTAACGGCAAAATACTCTCTCTTTTAATTAATATTCAGTCAGTTAATTTTGTGTCAAGTGTCCAATTGCAAAATGTTAGATTCAGCTTACATTTTGCTAATAAGTTGTCTGAAGGCATATGTGCATATACTGTATACATGTGTTCAAAATAAAGAAAACTCTTTCTTGCTCTGGGGCAAGCTGTCAAGCCATTGAAAACAACAATGACCTGTTAAGAAAAGAAAAAAACAACAGGTTAGCTCATACATACATGTACTAATCAGGCATATGCGTATATACTGTATAATTATGTGTATATGCATACGCGTATGTGCATATATATGTATGTATACGCACATACGCGTATTGGGCTGACGCGAATTACGCGTATTTTTTGGTTCGGATATATCTGAGCTGCACTGTAGTAGTACTGCAGCCAGTTAGAATGTGATTGTTATTATTATGATTTGCACAGGATGGAATGTTTGTTCCTCTTTTTCTAAATCATTTCATTTTGAAAAAATTTAATCACCACTGTTTGTCTGTGGAGATTCAGAGTATCACCTGTATAGATGAATACGGTAAGATATATTTTGGTATAAATTTGTATACAAGTTTTGTTATTAGTATGTTAAAGTTGCATAACTGCAACATGGATAATTATTTACCAGTTTATCAATTACACGGTTTTGCATATAGGTAACCATCATTCCAAGAGAATTGCATTCTCAGTTTCAGGTGTAGTGCATCAAGTATTTTGTACTTGTAATTGATTGTTTCTTTTTGAAATGTGCATTCCAGGGTTTTTTCAAGAATAGCAGTTATTCCTATCAGTAAAGTTGGTGGGAAACAAAGGTTGGAACACTGCCTTAGTTTAAAAGCTGAATTACAGCCAGTCCTTGAAAGGACATTTCTCAGTGTAGGGACACTGATAGAGCTGGCATCCTCCTTTGCAACAATGAGAGAAGATGACCTTTTTAAAGAGATGTATGTAACATCATGGGAGAAACAAGACTGGATATGAGGAGCCAAATGAATTATGCTCTTGTTTTGTTTGCAACTGGAAAGGTAAGTATATAGGCAGGTAATGCAACAAAGTTCTGACAATCTTGATTTTGTTTTCGGTTCTCTGAAAATACTTTAGAGAATCAGTAGGAGAAATTTCCTTTTTTTTTTCAGAGTTTGATCTGTACTCCAATTTTCAATTTAGTTGAACCTAAGGAGTAGAGTTTATTGTCTGTGTTATCAAAATGTCAGTAATATTATAGAAGTGGAAGTTATTTGAATTCTGGTTTCCGTGCCAGGGCAAGGTATGTGAATCCATACCATACTTTTAAAAATATGTGATATTTATGAATGTGGGTCTTATAAAAGTTGTGAAATTTAACAAATTGACACTGGTTTTTTAAGTATCTGTCCTCTTATTAATGGTAAATTGCATCATAAAGTTCATTGTCAAAGTAGTCTGCAGATCCACTTGCCTTCATCCATACAACTTTGACAATGTAATATTTATGACCAAATTTATCATCAATAAGAACACAGATGCATAAGAATCTGCTTGCTGTGTTTTTTATTTTCATTACAGTGAAACCTGTATTAGGCAGACACCCTTCTAGTGATTGGTAGGCAGACACCCTTACTAGTGTCTGCTTAACACAGGCTGTCCACTCAAAACAGGTTCTAGTATGTTGTGCAATAATAGTCAATTATTAACCGTTTTGTAACACAACTTAGCATGTAACATCAAAGAATAGCTAAGACTGCTCATAGCACAATGTCCAGTTGATCACTGCATCAATCTGGAATAATCACTCAGCTTAAAAACGATATTGCTGAACAATGTACAGGAGTCTCAGCTGAACCTTTAGAAGTAAAATGAGCCCTTTAAGTGTCCGCTTACTGCAGGTTTTGTGCAACAAAATGTCTTAATATTGGTGTCTGCATCTGTTTAATTAACAGGTGTCTGCTGAATGACGGTTGATTTTTAATTACTGTAAATGTGGGAAAAAAATTTTGGGACTTATTAAAGCTGGTGTCCACTTAAAAGAGGGTGTCTGCTTAATATGGGGTCTGCCTAATACAGGTTTCACTCTTAACAAAATCCAAAATTGTCAAATGGAGGCTTCACTAGAGGAAAACACCGGTTAAAAGCTAAATTGAATTAAGCCAAAATGATCCATAGAATCACGGCCTTTATTCCACTGGGAAATTCCTGAAAACATACTGAATTATTCCCAAGTTTAGTTTATTTTCATCAAATACTCGAACACAGCAAAAAAAGGGTTCTACTGTATTGCGGTAAATTTTCATGCCAAACTACAATAATTTACCCAATCTTTTTCACTTCACAGTTGAATTCATTATGTTCACAAGCTGATCTTCAGGCTAGCTATCTGTTAATCCTGTTTAGATGCAATTTTTGGCTATATTGAGAAAGCAAAATCATATGCTAAATGTCGCTGAAACTGTTCACAATGATGTCAGCTGTGAGTCTGTACTCCTACTGATGATAAAAATACATGTAAGCCAGTGATCGTGCAAGAAAGTAGGCAGTCATTGTGAACAATTAAATATACTTGTAAAATTGAGTCTCTCTATAACCACTGACAACAGATGAAGATGGGCTACAAACACAAGACTATATATTTTTGATTGTGACTTGATCTTTGTACAGACAGTTTTGTTGAGCAGACATACATTGCTATGGAGATTAAGAATGAGATCAATGGTAGTAATATAGAATGAAATTTATGAAACCTGGGTTTCAAAACTCCCTAGACTGTTAGCTGGGAAACAGTTATATGTTACGGATGTGGTCATGGTATTTAAGAATTGAGTCATAGAGGGTTATTCATTAACAGTAAGAAAATAAAAAAATCTTACAACATGTACTTTTGGCAAATTATTTGTAATAGCTTTACCTTAGACTGACATCAATAAAATACCGCAAGGGAGCTTAATTTTGAAATTTGTTTCCTTGTAGATACTAGGGAAACTCCAATTGAAAGAAGCCTATCTTAATATAGTAGAGAGCCTCTTCTCTGCGAAAGTAGTGCCCAGGCACATGCAGCTTCTGGATCAAGATGAAGGGAGGGCAGACAGTGCTGTTGATTATAATGAGGAGGAAGTGGCAGAGATGACGGCAGTGGTCAACAGGATTGTTCAAAGCTGTTCCGTTGTTCCTGAAAAGGTCTTGCTTAATTTGGTTTTGGTTTATTATATACTTTTGGATAACATGTCAAATGCAATAACTTATAATTTGCTTGAGTGAAAAATAATGTACAAATGACACAATCCTGAGTTACATGTAAGTCAGGCTGCAGGAATTAATCACACATACATGTAAGACACATTGCTCATTATAGCCTAATACTGTTTAACCAATCTCATTTTGGCTATGTAATTGTATTTTTTTTTTCAGACAAAGCATTTCTTTATCCCAAAAACATCTTTAACCAAATGGAAGTGTGGCGATGTCTTAGGATTTAAAGTACTTGTAGATGAAGCACTTGTTTTCACTGGGAAGAGGATGTGTGGGATGACTGACTTTGCCAGGAAGAGGACAGTTGTCAGGATGCTTGCACGTTCAAAGGCGCCTTTTTTCAACCGAGATACTAATCAACAATGATGAAGGTATATGCGTATAGAGAAGACTTGTGACATTCTTTTAACAGTATTTTTTGATGGTGATAGTAAACAACACACCAAAGGTGTCCAGGGCTAGGAACTGAGGATATATGATGTCACAGGTCAATGAGTGACTGCCACTGTGACTAGCATTTACTGTTCCCCTGGTTCCATTTGACTGTTATTAGTTATGCAGCCAAGACAGTGATGTGTTGGACAACTATAATGATAATCTCATGACAATCTGCATGCGTGCATTCACTTTGTCTATAGCTGTCAGAGCTAACTAAATATGATCATGTTGAATTCCAACTTGAAAATTTACAAATTCACCATTGATAGTGATTCCGTTTTCCTCAAACAGTATGCAGAATTTTATTATTCCAAGTTGTTGTTTTGTACAATGTAGATTGATTTAAGAAATGTACCAAGATTGATAACTCAGATGCAGAGCCCTTATACAGCTTATTGAATCTTTTGTTTGGTGGCATTCGTGTTTCTGTCATGGTGGTGGTTGCATTAGCCCCCTGAGTAATAAGTTTGAACTGTTGTTAAAGTTACTAGATAACATTATCTGTCAAAAATATATTTTCTTTGATGTTTTTGTATTATCATTGTTTTTACCTCCTTGTCATGTTTAAAGCCTTTTTTGAGATAACAATAACAGACACCATGAAATAATCTTTTGGCTTTTTTGAAATGTGGTCTATATACCAACTTGGGAATAAAGTCAATGTACAGAACTCACTTTTTCTGTTTTGTTTTCAAACATTCGTTCAGCATATGAAGAAACCAGAGAATCAAGTTCTTGGGGATGTCCTCAAAGAGGTAAAATAATTCAAATTGATCAAGTTATAACTTACTAACAGTTAGTAATAATCGTAACAACAAAAGAATGTAGTTCCCATTAACAGCTGTGCTGTCTGTCTTTATAAAGTACTGCCAATTAAAAATTAATTTTTAATCCTTCTCTTTTGCCATATTGTGAGACATTACACCTGATCTCAAAAAAAAAATCCAGGACTCATAGAATTATAAATAATAAATTTAAAGTCTTGTGCTACACAGTTCCATCACCTATGTAAAGTGCTAGCAATATTGACAAAGATGCTCGTGGCCCATGTTAAATTATCACTTCTTGTAGAATCCATAAATAAATAAAGAAAAAAATGCTGTAACACACTGTATGTTGTTTTAAAGAGTGAAGAAGCAGCCAGTGGAACTTCAGTTCCTGTGGATACCATTTTAAATGACAAGGTAATATTTAGCTTCTCACTTTAACCCATTGACTCCTAATTTTTATATTCTAGAACAGGGAAGTGGATGGTTTATTCACTGTTGAAATGACGTAACTACACAATGTTTCATTTATGCACACAACCTTAACTTGTTAAAGATGTATGATTTTAACAATTTTTCTGGGGGCCCACATGGGCATTTGTAGGTATTTTGAACTTTTCTTAAATTCACAAAACTAAAAATGCAGCAGGACTTGTAAACATAATTTTTGAAAATAGTTTTCCAAGGGGTCTTTCAGGTAAAATAAAATAAATTATAAAATTTCACTCCTGCATGTTGCATGATTCTTCATATTTACAGGCAAGAGCACAAAAGTAATTATTTTGAGTATTAATGAATTTTTTAGAATCAATTTCTGTAATATGTTAATAAAGTAAGTTCTAGATTATTGTTTTTATAGGTATCAACCCCTTTGGAGACTGTTGTTGATGATGACGAAATTTTACTTCAGAATGTTCGCCAAATACTGAAAATACCTTTTTGCAACAATATTATGCCCTTTTATCGTGACAAAGTTAGAGCAAATTATGTCCTAAAAAGGACTTGACTGTCTATCAAAATTAATGCTATAAATAACAGTTCTCTTTGTAATACGCTTTGTATGTTCAAACCATGACAAATGGTTATAATTGACTGTGGTCTTTTCATCTTTGATACCTGCAGAAATGGAATCTCATAGGTCTAAAGGGCCAGAAACTGGAAAGGAAGAAGGTGATGAATTATAAATTTTATTTGGCAGTATAAATGCACTTTAGAAATGCAATAGTTGCGCTACTTTCTGATGGCAATGATATATCTCTAAGTTATAATAATTAAAATTAAAATATTTATTTCATGATATTTTTATTGAAATGAGAGGTACTGAAAGAAACTATACAGAATTCTATACAAATGTCCAACTAGTGGCTCAAACAACTAAGTATTCTGTCTCAATTTTGTTGATTTCTATATATTTAGGTACCAGCAGTAATGCCAGAATGGACCAGGATGATGTGGACAAATTGGTAAATCTGTTTATTGGGATTAGCTGTGTATTAAAGCACTACAGTACTGACGTTTTTTCAGTTACCACAATGTTTTACACAAAAGGTTTAAGTAAATGCTCAGACAGGCATGTTGGAAAGTAATTCCTTGCAGAAGTTTGTAATCAAATGATGTAATTTGGCAATAAGGTGGATGAAAAGGAATGAAAACTTCTCTTCTAAAAAATGAAGAAAACAATACAACGCTTTGTTAGATGGCTTGTGTTTGTAGCCTTTAGAATGCGAGCTCTGATTAGCTTATTATACGGCATTATTCTCCCGTAATGCCCACGGGTCGATTACGGGCCTGCTAAACTGAAGCAAAAAGCCATATAATAAACAACTTATTAACCTCGAACATTCAGTCCATAAGGAAAAATCTCAAGCCACGGCCTTGCCGTATTGACTTTGCTATTAGGGAGTTTAAGAAGCTACGACGACGACGCCGAGGAAAACGTCGATTAAAAAATGAATTTATATGTTACCTACGAATCTCGTGATACTCTTAAGTCATTTACTTTGTTTATGACTGTCAAAAGTATCACGAAACTGAATCTGGGACACAGAGATAAATTTGAAATAGAAATTTCAAACCTTAGCTGTTGTGGTTTACGTTGTTCAGACAACGCGGAATTTGGCCATTTCACGTTCTTGTTTTGCAGGGGACGGCAAAGAAATGTACCAAGAATCATAACGCGCGTGCACAGCCATTGTTCTGCTCATTAAACCTTTTGTTTAGCGACGTTGCCGTTGCCGTCGTGGCTTTCTTAAACTCTCTATTGCTCGGTTAATGCGGCATGGTCCGGGTTTGAGATTTTCCCGTAAAGACCTCAGTCTCGGTTAATTAGTGGTAAATATTACCATCCGAATGCGAAATTCATCAAATGTGACTGACTGATCACATGTGATGAGTTTTTAGAATCATTTAATACAAGTGAAAACTTAAGTATGAACTCTGCCTAGTAAAATATCAGTTGTTTTAGTTTCACAGTACTTGTTCATGATTGTTATATCAACATCTGATCAACAGGCTTTGGATGAAGAGTTCACAAAGGCTGCCCTGGTTAGAAAAGGTAACTGTCATAATATTTATTTATTTCTTAATGTATTAATTTAGTCAGTCAGTCAGTCAGTCAGTCAGTCAGTCAGTCAGTAAATCAGTCAGTCAGTCTTTCAGTTACTGATTTATTAAGGTTAGGCTGCGTTACAAGGCAACAAAATAAGCAATATATTGCAAAATTACCATTTATGTTGTGGTGCACATAAAGTAAAAACACCAAAAGCAGCCTCCATGAAGCATTTTCATTGGTTATTTTTAAGGTGGCTCCCTAGGGTAATTACGAACACCCTCCCTATAGAGCGCGAGTTAGAAAACGAAACTTAACTAATTTCTCTTAAAGTTTTACCCGAAGAGATTTACCAATATGGGTACTGTTAAAATAAGGCTTATGTTTTGGTTGTCAACTTTTGGATTAACGCCGTTACCATGGCAACATCTAATCTAATGACAGGCAGATGTATTCCTCATTTTGACCTAAACTCCTTAATATTTATACTTTCCTTTGGTGAAATTGTTTCATACTTCTCCACATCATGGAAACGATACTGGCTGACACTTTGAATTGGTAAAAAGTCAAGGTTGTTCAGACGGTTTTTCCAATAATCTGTAATTTGTCATTATTCTAAATATATTAGATTAGCTCTGAGAGATTTTCACAAAAATAGGGTATTTTATTGGCATTGTTTGTGGTTAGAACTGAGCCAAATTAAAGAAAAATTCACCCAAGGGAACGCGAGAAAATTAGCATTTATTTGGTCACGCTGACGTCAAAAAAATCAGGAAAACACGCGTGGTGTCACGCGTGGTTATTTATTTAAGTGCGCGCTCATGAATGAAGGAAGGATGGACTTGATTGAGATTGTGCTGTACGGCATGCGCAACGGCGTGTGCGGCCTCTACGAGTCTTAACAAAAATGGCTTCGTTCACCAAAACCAGGGAATTTATTCTATTCTACCACATAGGCTTGATTAATGACGAGGATTTCTTTCTCCTGCATCCATTTTACATCTGCGAGACCTATGTAGATTTGCCTCTCAGGCTTAATTTCAACCACAAAACAAAATAATACTGATAAAAAGCTCGATTACAGCAGGATCAGGGTGTTTGTACAACGTGATCAGCAAGAAAAAAAGTTTGATCCTAATAAAATACATTTTGAACAGCAAAAAACAGTTATAGCTCAGCTCAGTACATACAGAGCTCGTCATCTGCGACTGTTCGGCCCGGTACAAATACGACTGTCGCTCACGGTAGATGGTTAAATCGTTTAAATTTTCTGCAGAAATGACAAAGAAACATTTATTTTGGACGGAATTTTATGATTCCATACTTTATCTTCGAACTAGGCTGTTTAAACAGTGAAAAAAGCGTTAAAATGAGGAGAAAACAGCTGGCTTACACGAGGGAAAAGCAAGGCCGGAAAGTCGTACTGGAACGCGCGTCATGACGTCAGTGGAATTGATCTTTACTATTTGCCGCTTTTCTTGTCCCTAATTTAGAATTGCTCATCAGGCATTTTGGATGATGGTATCAAAGAAGTAAATTATTCAAAGTGAAAGCATGATGTTCGGACTCCAAAAGGTAGTCGTTGGTCACATGATTTAAAGGAAAATGCATATTTCATTACGCACATCAGTACTGCTATCATAATTAGAATCTACCCTGGTACACATGTTATACGACCCCATTTTTGTTTCTCCTCTGTGGTCGTTGTAAAGGGGTTACATTTTATGGTTTTTAATAACAGTAACAGTAATAGTGATTTAAATTGACTCAGTTCTTTGTTGTTTTAGGTGCTGACAAGCAGTTAGTAGATGGCCTACACCAAGGTCTTACAACAGGTATTTTTACATCAAAGTAAATGTGGAAAAATGAACTGAACAAAATGGCACCAATAGAAAATGAATGGTACTGCAGGGCAGGAAAACAATGAAATCCTGTTGCTCAGTGGGCCAGTACATTTCAGTTTTCAGTTGCCCCTACTAAAATATTAATTGCCCAATAAGTCTGCTTTGTTCATTCCTTATCAACTAAAGGCCGCCGCACACTAGCCGATTTTTTGTCGGCCGACAAAAAATCGGCTAGTGTGCGGCGGCCTTAACAAGACTGCTGAGGCTAATTTCACTTGCCCACCGGACTATCAATCTTCCATTTTCACTAGCCCAAGAGCAAAATTTACTTGCCCTGGGCAATCGCAAGTGGTGTTTTTTTTCCTGCCTTGTACTGAAGCTATCAGCAAGGCTACCTAAAGCAGCTTTCTCCAAAGACAAACGCACTTGGGATTGTTTTAAAAGTATAACGTTTCCAGCAATTTGCAAACTCAACCCAGGAAACACCAAACATAAACTCTTTGATAGGCTGCCCTCCCTCTCCTCTTCCAATGCTGTAGCAACACAAAACAATTCCATGTGGGTAATTTTGCAGTAAGCTCAACATTTAAAGGGGTGGAGCAGAGCAAAACTAATTACTTTTTAAATACATAAATTGTCTCTAGCTGTAGAAAGGAGTGGAACTAGTATGGGCACAATGAAGCATTTTGAATTCCAGTATACAGAGATCAGCTCAACAGGCCGTTAATTACATGTTAAGACAGGAATAGAACTTAAGTGGACGGTTTGGAGGGCACTGAAATAGAGCTTTGCAAATATTTCAAAATGAAGCCCTCGACCCATTTCTGACCTGCATGGAATTTGGCCACTTCGAAGAAAAATGACCAATCGGAACCAGGGAAGGTGATCTTTTTCGTATACAGACCAGTGTCGTTTAGGAGTCCAGAAAATTTGAAACCAATTGAGAACGAATACAGTTGAATTTGTGAAGCACCGAAGCCTCTATGCTGCCTACTCTACGGATCCCATATTTCCTGGCCAACTATGATTCATAATTACATATTATACACAGTATTTTAACTTGAAAGAGCCAAAGAAAAGACACTTAACCTTTAACATTCTTGATCCATTTACGAGGATGGTTCCCCTTATTCTCAATAAGCGTCTTCATTGGATACTTTTCTTCAAAGTTGCTAGGATCAAATAGTCAACAGACACAACAAACAAGAACAAAGGCACTCACCTTTTATAATTTATTATCTTCTAGGCAAGAGGAACCGTAAAGGAAAAAGTTGGAAGAAAAACCTAGAAGAGGATTAATCTTTTTCTCTGACAATTCAGTTCTGGGAACTGTAAATCATTCATCCAACTGACTTTGTCTCGTAATTGTACTAACGAAAGGCCTTGCGGAGGATGCAATTAAGGTGGCTACGACTGCATGGTCAAACAAGATTGATAATCATATCTTCCTTCGAATAGCTAAATAATGTCGAAATGCTCTTTTCATCAATTTTAACCATCGTTCCCGTTCCCGTTCCTGACAAATGTAGATCAATTTTTACTTTTTTCAGGTGTGGTTTAACATGAAATTGGATTTTTTTACACTACTGAGAAAAGCGTTAAGTCAGTGATTTATATTAAAACACTAATATTACTGGTTTACTTAAAATCGAACATAAATAGGGCTTATTTTACAACTCCTGGCAAATGTTTTTCAAGAACAGTGCCAATGAGGGATATTGGCTGTTATCGCATTATTCAGCTTGTACTCAATAGTGTTTGTAAATAAGAGCATTGCACATTCTGAAGAATTTCACACTACCACGGTCTCTGTAAATTTCTCTATTTTGTTATAATAAAGCTTCCCACAATGCCACCTTATTTTAGTGTTGTATTTCCCCAAACTCTTTTCACATAATCAATATTTAAGGTGGCTCCCTATAGTTTTACGATCGCACGCGCACTGAGGACGAAAAGTCGAGTAATCCGCGCGCGCTGAAAGGAGAACGTCAGTGTTTTTGGATATTTTATGAAGTCAACATGAGCACAAAAAGCAAAACTGACAGTGAATATTTTCTTTTGGTATTAAACATGTGGGACGGCATGGCAATCATTTACTCTTCAGCTGTAAAGCATGTCTTGTCCCCCTTTCCGCCGAAAAGTAGTCCTTTTCCATAGTGAGCCACCCTCCTCCATGTGGACTCGAAATCTCCTATTACAGAATTTTTTTGTTAGAACTTTCAAATTTTAGCTTCAAATTTCGTACTTGAAACCACTAGAGATTGGTGCACCTCCGGTTGGTGTCCAGTGTAATTAACACATGCGGACTTACAGTTAACTGCAAATAGCCTGTTCCAGGCGTTTGGTTAGTGAGGAACGGCGGAATGAAAACATGAGAAATATTCGTTGGTGTTTTATTAATCGACCATCGAGCGGGGGAGCCGCGAATTAATCTAGAACCCAGATCTTCCAAGACCAAGCAGAAGGGAGATTTCACTTCTCAGGGTCAAACAGAGTGAAATCTGGGTATGAGATTAGCCGCGAGCCACTCGAGTTTAATTCTATCATGAAATCTGATTGGCCAACAGAAAACAAAAGTTGCTATGTCACAGAACCGTTTTCTGGCTCGAGTTCGCTGACGTTATTTTTCGGTGTAGACAAGCGACAGGCGGAAATACGTCTGCATTCGCAGGCTGTAGAGCACTTTAAAATAATAAACACTGTAGGCTTCCCAAATACCGGAAGGGGGTGCAGTATTCCTTGGAATCATTGGTTGGCGGGTGCCGTCCAGTTCTCCAAATCCTGACCCCATTTCAGACCAATAAATGTCACTTTTCATACCCTTTTCTAGGCTTGACCTCTAAAATGCTGTTTTCAAATATGCATGACCGTTCAGTGTATTCTGCGAGGCAAATCGCGCTTTATCGTGGTATTAAAATTGATTCCTCTCGTTTTTGTTTGAAGATGATAAACTCGACAAAAAGAGACATAAATTTCAAGTAATGTCTATATTATGGTTTATTTAAAATTAAGCCATACTTTCGCGGACCAAACCGGCGAAATCATTCTACCCATTTTCAAACCAAAACGGTTGACAAGCCATAGCCTTCAAAAAGGCGGCACATACCTTATATAGGGTAGAAACCCCTCTCCCCACGCCCTGAATTAGCTTCTTCTCAGTAACAACAGCTCGAAAGTAAGGAACGCATCTTTAGTAATTAACGAATTAACAGTACGCAAAAACATCTTGATCGAGATAGCGAAAAGTCTCAAGTATGTACAGTGAAACCTGTATTAAGCGGACCCCATATTAAGCGGACACATTCTATTAAATGGACACCTGCTCAAGTCCCACCTTTTTTTCTTACATTTACTCCAAAATAAACGTGCATTCAGCGGACACCTCAGTTAAGCGGACACGGACACCAATATTAACCCGTTTTGTTGCACAAAACCTGTAATAAGCAGACACTTCAAGGGCTTTTTAATTCTGAAAGCCCTGCTCAGACTCCGTCAACATTGTTCACCGATGTCATATTAAAGCTAAGCAGATTATTCCAGATTGATGCATTGAATGACTGGACATTGTGCTACCGGCAGTCCTTGATCTTACAATATGTTACAATATGTTACAAACTGGTAAATATTATTGCACAATATATTTGAACCTGCTTAGAGCGAACAACCCATATCAAGAGGACATTAGCGAGGGTCCAAAGGGTGTCCGCGTAATACAAGTTTCACCTGTATTAACGTACACCAAGCAAGTAAAGAACAGCAAGCAAGTTAAGTACACCAAGCAAGTAAAGTACACCGAGCAAGTACGGTAAGCCAAGCAAGGAAAGTACATCAAGCAAGTAAAGTACACCAAGCAAGTAAAGTACACCAAGCAATTGAAGTAAATCAAGCAAGTAAAGTACATCAAGCAAGTAAAGTAAATCAAGCAAGTAGAGTAAATCAAGCAAGTAAAGTACATCAAGCAAGTAAAGTACACCAAGCAATTAAAGTAAATCAAGCAAGTAAAGTACATCAAGCAAGTAAAGTACATCAAGCAAGTAAAGTACATCAAGCAAGTAAAGTACATCAAGCAAGTAAAGTACATCAAGCAAGTAAAGTACATCAAGCAAGTAAAGTACATCAAGCAAGTAAAGTACATCAAGCAAGTAAAGTACACCAAGCAAGTAAAGTACATCAAGCAGGTAAAGTACATCAAGCAGGTAAAGTACAGCAAGCAATTAATGTACATCAAGCAAGTAAAGTACACCAAGCAAATAAACTACATTAAGGAATTAAAGTACATCAAGCAAGTAAAGTACACCAAGCAATTAAAGTACATCAAGCAATTAAAGTACACAAAGCAAGTAAAGTACACCAAGCAATTAAAGTACATCAAGCAAGTAAAGTACATCAAGCAAGTAAAGTACATCAAGCAAGTAAAGTACACCAGGCAATTAAAGTACATCAAGCAAGTAAAGTACACCAAGCATGTAAAGTACACCAAGCATTTAAACTTAAGTTCCAGAGAATCGACCCAACGTTGGGTCAAACTCACGCTGCGCGTGAGCTGGTCTAGGCTACTTTTTCAGTCATAAAATGAAGTGGGGCTCTATTTTGGCCTAGAAGCTCGAAACTGAGCGTGCGATCCCTTTGCGTCTGTCAATTTTACCGAAAACCAAGCCCATTACGAGTTAGGTAAGAGTCCCTGGGTCTGGAAAATTTCCCTCAAGTTACTGAAAATCGACCGCTGAGACCGCCTTACGCGCATCGTGATTTTGTCCAACTTTGGCCCGATCTGCCGGAACTTCGGGGATATTTTCCAGTCCGAGGGACTCTAAACTAACTCGTGATGGCCTTGGTTTACAGTGAAGGGGAGAAAGGAAAAATATTTAAAGGCTCAGTTTCGAGCTTCTACGCCGAAATATAGCCCCACTTCATATTAAGACTGATAGAGTAGCCGAGACCGCCTCACGCGCATCGTGATTTTGACCAACTTTGGCTTGATTTGCCTGTACTTGGGAGATATTTTCCAGTCCCAGGGACTCTAAACTAACTGGTGATGGCCTTGGTTTTCAGTGAAATGGACAGAGGAAAAATATTTGAACGCTCGGTTTTGAGCTTCTAAATCAAAATATAGCCCCACTTTATTTTAAGACTTATAGAGTAGCCGAGATCGCCTTGCGCGCATCGTGATTTTGACCAAATTTGGCTCGATTTGGCGGAACTTAAGGAATATTTTCCAGTCTCAGGGACTCTAACCTAAGTGGCGATGTCCTTAGTTTTCAGTGAAATGGACAGAGGAAAAATATTTGAACGCTTGGTTTCGAGCTTCTAGGCCGAAATATAGCGCCACTTCATTTTAAAACTGATAGAGTAGCCGAGATCGGCTTACGCGCATCGTGATTTTGACTAACTTTGGCTCGATTTGCGGGAACTTGGGGGATATTTCCAATCCCAGGAGCTCTAAACTAACTGGTGATGGCCTTGGTTTTCAGTGAAATGGAGACAGAAAAAATTATTGAACGCTCGGTTTTGAACTTCTAGGCCGAAATATAGCCCCACATCATTTTCAGAATGATAGAGTAGCCAAAACCACCTTCCGTGCATAGTGATTTTGATCAATTGTGGCTCGATTTCCCGGAACTTGGAGGATATTTTCCAGTCCCGGGAACTCTTAACTAACTCCTGATGGTCTTGGTCTGCAGAGAAATGGACACAGATAAAACGTTCGCACGATCGGTTTCGAGGTTTTCGGCCGAAATATAGCGCCACTTCATTTCAAGACTGATAGAGTAGCCGAGACCGCCTTCTACGCATCGTGATCTTGACCAAGTTTGCCTCGATTTGGCGGAACTTGGGGGATATTTTCCAGTCCCGCGGACCCTAAACTAACCCCTCATGGCCTTGGTTTGCAGAGAAATGGACACATGTAAAACTATCGCACGCTCGGTTTCGAGCTTTTAGGCCGAAATATAGCCCTACGTCATTTTAAGACTAAAAGAGTAGCCGAGACCTCCTAACGCGCATTAAGATTTTGACCAACTTTGCCTCGATTTGCCGGACTTTTTACGCATCGAGATCTTGACCAACTTTGGCTCGATTTGCCGGAACTTGGCGGATATTTTTCACTCCCGGATTTTCTAAAGTAACTCCTGATGCCTTTGGTTTGCAGAGAAATAGACACATGTAAAACGATCGCTCGCTCGGTTTCGAGCTTTTAGGCCGAAATATAGCCCCACTTCGTTTTAAGCCTGGAAGAGTAGACAAAACCGCCTTGCGCGCATCGTGATCTTGACCAACTTTGGCTTGCTTTCCCGGAACTTGTGGGATATTTTCCATTCCCGGAGACTCTAACCTAACTACTGATGGCCTTGGTTTGCAGAGAAATGGACACAGGTAAGAGGATCGCACGCTCGAACTCGAGCTTTTAGGCCAAAATATAGCCCCACTTCATTTTAAGCCTGAAAGAGTAGCCGAGACCGCCTTACGTGCATCCTGATCTTGACCAACTTTGACTTGATTTTCTGGAACATGCGGGGTATTTTCCAGTCCCGGGGACTCAAAACTAACTCCTGATGGCTTTGGTTTGCAGAGAAATGGACACAGGTAAAACGAACGCACGCTCGGTTTCCAGCTTTTACGCAGAAATACAGCCCCACTTCATTTTAACACTGAAAGAGTAGCCGAGACCACCTTACACGCATTGTGACTTTGACCAAATTTGGCTCGATTTCCAAAAACTTGGGGGATATTTTCCAGTCCCAAGGACTCTATACTAACTCCTGATGGGCTTGGTTTGCAGAGAAATGGACACAAGTAAAACGATCCCTTGCTTGATTACGAACTTTTAGGCCGAAATATAGCCCCACCTAATTTTAAGACCGAAAGAGTAGCCGAGACCGCCTTGCGCGGATCGTGACCTTGACCAAGTTTGGCTCGATTTCCTGGAACTTGGGGGATATTTTCCAGTGCCTGAGACTCTAAACTAACTCCTGATGGCCTTGGTTTGCAGAGGGATGGACACAGGTAAAAAGATCACACGCTCGGTTTCGAGGTTTTAGGGCGAAATATAGCCCCACTTTATTTTAAGACTAAAAGAGTAGCCCAGACCAACTTTGGCTCGCTTTCCTTTCGATTTGCTAGATTTCGGCCTAAAAGCTCGAGACCGAGCAAAGATCGTTTTACCTGTGTCCATTTCTGTGCAAACCAAGGCAATCAAGAGTTAGTTTAGAGTCCCTGGGTTTGGAAAATATCCTCCAAGTTCCGGCCAATCGAGCCAAAGTTGGTCAAGATTACGATGCGCGCAAGGCGTTCTCCGCTACTCTTTCAGTCTTAAAATGAAGTGGGGCGACATTTCGGCCTAAAAACTCAAACCTGAGCGTGCGATCGTTTTACCTGTGTTTATTTCTGCGTAAACAAAGGCCATCAGGAGTTATTTTAGAGTCCCCCGAGACTGGAAAATATATCCCAAGTTCCGGCAACTCGATCCAGAGTTTGTCAAGAATACGATGCGCGTTAGGCGGTGTCGGCTACTCTTTCAGTCTTAAAATAAAGTGGGGCTATATTTGGGCCTAAAAGCTCGAAACCGAGCATGCGATCATTTTAGCTGTGTCTATTTCTCTGTAAACGAAGGCCATCAAGAGTTCGTTTAGAATCCCCGGGACTGGAAAATATCTCCCAAGTTTCGGCAAATTGAGCAAAAGCCGACACCGCCTTAAGCGCATCGTGATTTTGAAAATCTTTGGCTCGATTTGACGGAACTTGGGTGATATTTTCCAGTCTCAGGGACTCTAAACTAACTCGTGATGGCCTTGGTTTTTAGTGAAATGGACAGAGGAAAAATATTTGAACGCTCGGTTTGGAGCTTCTAGGCCAAAATATAGCCCCACTTCACTTTAAGAGTGAGAGAAGGTAGCCGAGATCGCCTTACGCGCAGGGCGATTTTTACCAACTTTCGGTCGATTTCCAGGAACTTGCGTTATATTTTCGAGTCCTGGGGAATCTAAACTAACTCGTGATGGCCTTGGTTTTCAGTGAAGTGGACAGAGGAAAAATAGTTGAACGCTCTGTTTGGCTCGGTTTCGGGCTTCTAGGCCGAAATATAGCTCCACTTCACTTTAAGAGTGAGAAAAGGTAGCCGAGACCGCCTAACGCGCACGGCGATTTTCACCAACTTTGGGCCGATTTTAAGGAATTAGCGAGATGTTTTCCAGTCCCAGGGATTCTAAACTAACGCGTAATGGCCTTGGTTTTCAGTGAATTGGCCAGAGGAAAAATAGTTGAACGCTCGGTTTAGGGCTTTTAGGCCGAAATATAGCCCCAGTTCACTTTAAGAGTGAGAAAAGGTAGCCCAGACCGCCTAACGCGTACGGCGATTTTCACCAACTTTGGGCCGATTTCCAGGAATTAGCGGGATATTTTCCAGTTCTGGGGACTCTAAACTAACTTGTGATGGCCTTGGTTTCAGTAAAATAGACAGAGGAAAAATATTTGAACGCTCGGTTTCGAGCTTCTAGGCCGAAATATAGCCCCACTTCATATCAAGAGTGAGAAAAGGCTGCCGAGACCGCCTTACGTGCAGGGCGATTTTCACCAACTTTGGGTCGATTTCCAGGAATTTCCGGAATATTTTCCAGTCCCGAGGACTCTAAACTAGCTCGTGATTGCCTTGCTTGTCAGTGAAATGGACAGAGGAAAAATATTTGAACGCTCGGTTACGAGCTTCTAGGCCGAAATATAGCCCCACTTCACTTTAAGAGTGAGAAAAGGTAGGCGAGATCGCCTTACGAGCAGGGCGATTTTCAGCAACTTTGGGTCGATTTCCAGGAAGTTACGGAATATTTTCCAGTCCCGGGGTCTCTAAGCTAACTCTTGATGGCCTTGGTTGTTAGAGAAATTGACAGAGAAACAATATTTGAGCGCTCGGTTTCGATCTTCTAGGCCGAAGTATAGCTACACTTTAATTTAAGAGTAAGAAACGATAGCCCAGATCGCCTTACGCGCAGGGCGATTTTCACCAACTTTGGGTCGATTTCCAAGAATTTCGGGGATATTTTCCAGTCTCGGGGACTCTAAACTAACTCGTGATTGCCGTGGTCTTCAGTGAAATGGACAGAGGAAATATATTTGAACACTTGATATTGAGGTTCTAGGCCAAATTATTGCACCACTTCACTTTAAGAGTAAGAAAAGGTAGGCGAAAGCGCCCTATGCGCAGGGCGATTTTCACCAAATTTAGGTCGATTTCCAGGAACTTGCAGGATATTTTAAAGTCCCGGGGAATATAAAGTAACTCGTGATGGCCTTGGTTTTCAGTAAAATGGACAGAGGTAAAATATTTGAACGCTCCGTTTAGGAGCTTCTAGGCCGAGTATAGCCCCACTTTACTTTAAGAGTAAGAAAAGGTAGCCGATACCGCCTTACCCGCAAAGCGATTTTCACCAACTTTGTGTGGACTTCCAGGAACTTGCAGGATGTTTTCCAGTCCCGGAAACTCCAAGCTAACTCGTGACGGGCTTGGTTTTAAGTGAAATGGACAGAGGAGAAATATTTCAACGCACGGTTTAGAGCTTCTAGGCCGAAATATAGACCCACTTCACTTTAAGGGTGAGAAAAGGTAGCCGAGACCGCCTTACGCCTAGGGCGATTTTAAGCAACTTTGGATCGATTTCCAGGAACTTGCAGGATATTTTCCTGTCCCGGGAGTTCTAAACTAACACGTGATGGGCTAGGTTTTCAGTAAAATGGACAGAGGTAAAATATTTGAACGCTCGGTTTAGGAGCTTCAACGCCGAAATATAGCCCGACTTTACTTTAAAGGTAAGAGAAGGTAGCCGACACCGCCTTACGCGCACGGCGATTTTCACCAACTTTGGATCGATTTCCAGGAACTTCCGGGATATATTCCAGTCCTGGAGACTCTGAACTAACTCGTGATGGCCTTGGTTTTCAGTGAAATGGACAGAGGAAAAATATTTGAACGCTCGGTTTCGAGCTTCTAGGCCGAAATATAGCCCCACTTCATATCAGGAGTGAGAAAAGGTTGCCAAGACCGCCTTACGCGTAGAGCGTTTTGCACCAACTTTAGCTCGATTTCCTGGAACTTGCGGGATATTTTCCAGTGCTGGGGACTCTAAACTAACTCCTGATAGCCTTGGTTTTCAGTGAAATGGACAGAGGAAAAATATTTGAACGCTCGGTTTCGAGCTTCTAGGCTGAAATATAGCCTCACTTCATTTTGAGACTGATAGAGTAGCAGAGACCGCCTAACGCCCTTGGTGATTTTGAGCAACTTTGGCCCGATTTTCCGGAACTTGGGAGATATTTTCAGTTCTACGGCTTCTAAACTCACTCTTGATGGCCTTGGTTTTCATTAAAATGCACACAGGTAATACGATCGCACGTTTGCTTTTGAGCTTTTAGGCCGAAAAATAGCCCCACTTCATTTTAAGACTGAAAGAGCAGCCAAGAAGGCCTTACGCGCATCGTCGTCTTGACCAACTTTGGCTGCATTTCCTGCAACTTGGGGGATATTTTTCAGTCGCAGGAACTCTAAACTAACTCCTGATGGTCTTGGTTTGCAGAGAAATGGACACATGTAAAACGATCGCACACTCGGTTTCGAGCTTTTAGGCCAAAATATAGCCCCACTTCATTTTAAGAGTGTAAGAGTAGCCGAGACCGTCTTACGCGCATCGTGATCTTGACCAACTTTGGCTCCATTTCCCGGAACTTGAAGGATATTTTTCAGTGCCAGGGAGTGTAAACTAACTCCTGTTTCCCTTGGTTTGCAGAGAAATGGACACAGGTAAAGCGGTCCCACGCTTGGTTTCGAGCTTTAAGGTCGAAATATAGCCCCACTTCATTTTAAGACTAATAGAGTAGCCGAGACCGCCTTGTGCGCGTCGTGATCTTAACAACCTTTGGCTTGCTTTCCCGGAATTTATGGGATATGTTCCAGTCCCGGGTCCCTAAAGTAACTCCTGATGGCCGTGGTTTCCAGAGAAATAGACACAGGTAAAACGATCGCACGCTCAGTTTCGAGCTTTTAGGCCGTAATATAGCCCCACTTCATTTTAAGACTGAAAGAGTAGCCGAGACCGCCTTGCGCACATCCCGATCTTGAGCAACATTGGCTCGATTTCCTTTCGATTTGCTATATTTCGGCATAAAAGCTGGAAACCGAGGAAAGATCGTTTTACCTGTGTCCATTTCTCTGCAAATTAAACCAAGGCCATCAAGAGTTAATTTAGAGTCCCTGGGTTTAAAAAATATCCTTCAAGTTTCGGGAAATCGAGCCTAAGTTGGTCAAAATGACGACGCGCGTAAGGCGATCTCGGCTACTCTTTCAGTCTTAAAATAAAGTGAGGCTTTATGTCGGGCTAAAAGCTTGAAACCGAGCATGCGATCCTTTTGCCTGTGTCCATTTCTCTGCTAACCAAGGCCATCAGGACTTAGTTTAGAGTCCCTGGGACTAGAAAATATCCCCCAATTTCCGGAAAAACGAGCCAAAGTTGGTCAAGATCACGACGCGCATAAGGCGGTCTGGGTAACTCCTTAAGTCTTAAAATAAAGTGGGGCTATATTTCGGCCGTAAAGCTCAAAACCGAGCGTGCCATCGTTTTACCTGTGTCCATTTCTCTGCAAACCAAGGCTATCAGGAGTTAGTTTACAGTCCCCGAGATATTTTCCAAACTAACTCCTGATGGCCTTGGTTTTCAGAGAAATGGACACAGGTAAAATGCTCGCACGCTCGGTTTCAAGCTTTTAGGCCGAAATATAGCCCAACTTTATTTTAAGACTGAAACAATAGGCGAGACCGCTTTGCGCGCATCGTGATCTTGACCAACTTTGGCTTAATTTCCAGGAACTTGGGGGATATGTTCCAGTCCCGGGGACTCTAAGCTAACTCCTGATGGCCTTGGTTTCCAGAGTACTGGACACAGGTAAATTAATCGCACGCTTGGTTTCGAGCTTGTAGGCCAAAATATAGCCCCACTTCATTTTAAGACTGAAAGAGTAGCTGAGACCGCCTTACGCGCATCGTGATCTTGACCAACTTCGGCTCGATTTCCCGGAACTTGGGGATTATTTTCCAGTCCCAGGAACTCTAAACTAACTCCTGATGGCCTTAGTTTGCAGAGAAATGGACACAGGGAAAACCATCGCACGCTCGGTTTCAAAGCTTAAGCCGAAATATAGCCCCACTTCATTTTTAGACTAAAACAGTAGCCAAGACCGCCTTGCGCGCATCGTGATCTTGACCAAATTTGGCTGGATTTCCCGTAAATTGGGGGTTATTTCCCAGTTTCGGGGACTCTAATTTTTTGATGGCCTTGGTTTACTGAGAAATGGACACATGTAAGACAATCGCACGCTCGGTTTCGAGCTTGGAGGCCGAAAGATAGCCCAACTTCATTTTAAGACTGATAGAGTAGCCGAGACCGCCTTGCGCGCATTGTAAACTTGACCAACTTTGGCTCGATTTCCCGGAACTTGGGATATATTTTCCAGTCTCGGGGACTCTAAACTAACTCCTGATAGCCTTGGTTTGCAGAGAAATGGACACAGGTAAAACGATCGCACGCTCGGTTTCGAGGTTTTAGGCCGAAATATAGCCCCACTTCATTTTAACACTGAAAGAGTAGCCTTGACGGCCTTACGAGCATCGTGACCTTGACCAACTATGGCTCGATTTCCCGGAACTTGGGATATATTTTCCAGTCTCGGGGACTCTAAACTAACTCCTGATAGCCTTGGTTTGCAGAGAAATGGACACAGGTAAAACGATGGCACTCTTGGTTTGGAGCTTTTAGGTCGAAATATAACCCCACTTCATTTTAAGACTGAAAGAGTAGGCGAGACCGCTTTACGCGCATCGTGATCTTGACCAACTTTGGCTCGATTTGCCGGAACTTGGGGCAAAATTTTCCTGTTCTAGGGCTTCTAAACTAACTTCTGATGGTCTTGGTTTGCAGGGAAATGGACACAGCTAAAACGATCGCACGCTTGCTTTTAGGCCGGAAAATAGGCCCACTTCATTTTAAGACTGAAAGAGTAGCCAAAAACGTGTTGCGCGCATCGTGATTTTGACCAACTTTGGCTTGATTTGCCGAACTTGGGGGATGTTTTTCGAGTCCCGGGGACTCTAAACTAACTCCTGATGGCCTTGGTGTGTAACGAAATGGACACAGGTAAAACCATCGCACGCTCGGTTTCGAGCTTTTAGACCGAAATATAGCCCCTATTCATTTTAAGACTGAAGTAGCAGCCAAGACCGCCTTGCGCGCATCGTGATCTTGACCAACTTTGGCTCGATTTCCCGGAACTTGGGGGATATTTTTCAGTCCCGGGGACTCTAGAGTAACTCCTGATGGCCTTGGTTTCCAGAGAAATGGACACAGGTGAAACGATCGCACTCTCGGTTTGCAGCTTTTAGCCCGTAATCTAGCCCCACTTCATTTTTTAAGACTGAAAGAGTAGCCAAAACCGCCTTAAGCGCATCGTGATCTTCACCAACTTTGGCTCCTTTTCCCGGAACTTCAGGAAGAATTTTAAATCCTAGGGACTCTAACCTAACTCTTGGCTGCCTTGGTTGGCAGAGAAATGGACACAAGTAAGAGGATTGCACACTCGGTTTCAAGCTTTTAGGCCGAAATATAGTCCCACTTCGTTTTAACACTGAAAGAGTAGCCGAGACCGTCTTACGCGAAACGCAATCTTGACCAACTTTGGCTCGATTTCCCGGAGGTTGGGGGATATATTCCAGTCTCGGGGACTCTAAACTAACTCCTGATGACCTTGGTTTGCAGAGAAATGGACACAGGTAAAACGATGGCACGCTCGCTTTCGAGCTTTTAGAGCGAAATATAGCCCCACTTTTATTTAAATTTAAAAGAGTATTCAAGACCGCCTTGCCCGCATCGTGATCTTGACCAACTTTGGCTCGATTTCCTGGAACTTGGGGGATATTTTCCATTCCGGGGGACGCTAAACTAACTTTTGATAACCTTGGTTTGCAGAGGAAAGGACACAGGTAAAACGATCGCACGCTCGGTTTGAAGCTTTTAGGCCAAAATGTAGCCCCACTTCATTTTAAGACTTGAAAGAGTAGCCGAGACCGCCTTGCGCGCATCGCGATCATCACCAACTTTGACTCGATTTCCCTGAACTTGGGGGATATTTTCCAGTCCCGGGGACCCTAAACTAACTGCTGATGGCCTTGGTTTCCAGAGAAATGGACACAGGTGAAAGTATGGCACGCTCGGTTTTGAGCTTTTAGGACGAAATGTAGCCCCACTTTATTTTAAGACTGAAAGAGTAGCCGAGACCGCCTTGCGCGCGTCGTGATCTTGAACAACTTTGGCTCCATTTCCTGGAACTTGAGGGATATTTTCTAGACCGAGGGATTCTAAACTAACTCCTGATGGCCCTTGTTTGCAGAGAAATGGACACAGGGAAAACGATCGCACGCTCGGTTTCGAGCTTTTAGGCCGAAACATAGCCCCAAGAGTAGCCGAGACCGCCTTGCGCAAATCGCAATCTTAAGCAACATCTGCTCGATTTCCTTTCGATTTGCTATATTTCGGCCTAAAAGCTCAAAACTGAGCAAAGATCGTTTTAACTGTGTCCATTTGTCTGCAAACCAAGGTCATCAAGAGTTAGTTTAGAGTCTCTGGGTTTAAAAAATATCCCTCAAGTTTCGGGAAATCGAGCCAAAGCTGGTCAAAATTACGATACGCTTAAGGCGATCTAAGCTACTCTTTCAGTCTTAAAATGAAATGAGGCTATATTTCGGCCTAAAAGCTCGAAACCGAGCGTGCGATCGTTTTACCTGTGTCCATTTCTCTGCAAACCAAGACCATCAGGAGTTAGTTTAGAGTCCCCGGAACTGCAATAGATCTCCGAAGTTCCGGGAAATCGAGTCAAAGTTGGTCAAGATCACGATGCGCTTTAGGCGGTCTCGGCTACTGTTTGAGGCTTAAAAGGAAGTGGGGCTATATTTGGGCCTTGAAGCTCGAAACCGAGCGTTCAAATTTTTTCTGGTCATTTCACCGGAAACCAAGGCCACATCGATTTAGTTCAGGGTCCCTGGGAGTGGAAAATATCCTCCAAGTTACTGGAACTCCACCCAAAGTTGGTCAAAATTACGCTTTGCATAAGGCGGTTTGGGCTGCTTTTTAGTCTTAAAATGTAATGGGGCTATATTTCGGCTTAAAAGCTCGAAACCGAGCGTTAAATTATTTTTATTTCTGTTCACTTCAACGAAAACCAAGGCCGTCAGGAGTTAGTTTAGAGTTCCTGGGACTGGAAAATATCACCCAAGTTGATGGAAATCGGCCCAAAATTGGTAAAAATCACGCTGCGCGTAAGGCGGTTTTGGCTACTTTTTCAGTCTTTAAATGAAGTGGGTCTTTATTTCGGCCTAGAAGCTCGAAGTCGAGCGTTCAAATATTTTTCCTTTTTTCTTTTTACCGAAAACCAAGGCAATCACGAGTTAGTTTAGAGTCCCCGGGACTGAAAAATACCCCCCAACTTGCTCGAAATCGAGCCAAAGTTGGGCAAAATCACGTTGCACGTAAGGCGGTGTCGGGTACTTTTTCAGTCTTAAAATGAAGTGGGCTATATTTTGTCCTAGAAGCTTGAAACCGAGCGTTTAATTAGTTTTCCTTTGTCCATTTCACTAAAAACCAAGGCCATTACGAGTTAGCTTAGGGTCTCTGGGACTGAAAAATATCCCCCAAGCTGCTGGAAATGGACCCAAAGTTGGTTAAAATCACGCTGCGCGTAAAGCGGTCCTGGCTACTGTTTCAGTCTTAAAATAAAGTGGGGCTATATTTCCGCCTAGACGCTCGAAAGCGAGCGTGCCATCGTTTTACCTCTCTCCATTTCACCGAAAACCAAGGCCATCACGGGTTAGTTTAGAGTCCCCAGGACGGGAAAATATCCCCTAAGATGCTGGAAATCGACTCAAAGTTGGTCAAAATCACGCTACGCGTAAGACGGTCTGGGCTACTTTTTAAGTCTGAAAATAAAGTGGGGCTATATTTCGGGACTAGAAGCTCGAAACCGAGCGTGGAACTGTTTTTGCTTTATGTTTGGCAAAATGCACCAAACTTGGAAAAATGCGCCACACTTGGAAAACTGCGCCACGCTTCCAAAATTGTGCCACACTTGAAAAAATGTGGCACACTTGGAAAACTGGGCAACACTTGAAAAAATGCGGCACAGTTGGAAAAATGCGCCACACTTAGAAAAATGCGCAACCCTTTCAAAAAATGTGCCACACTTGGAAAACTGGGCAACACTTGTAAACAAATGCAAAACAGTTGGTAATATGCGCAGCACTTGGAAAATTGCTCAACGTTTGTTAAAATGCACCACACTTGGAAAAATGCGCCACGCTTGGAAAATTGCGCAATTTTTGGAAAAATGCGCGACAATTGGAAAACTGCGCAATTTTTGGAAAAATGCGCCAGACTTGGAAAAATGTGCGACACTTAGAAGAATGGGCAACACTCGGAAAAATGTGCCACACTTGAAAAAATGCGACACAGTTGGTAAAATGAAGCAACCTTGGAAAAATGCGCTACACTTAGAAAAATGTGCCCAACTTGAAAAAATGCATCACACTTGGAAAACTACGCCACACTTAGAAAAATGGCTAAAGTTGCCATAATGTGCCAAACTTGGAAAGTTGAGTAACACTTGGAAACATGTGCTACACTTCAAAAAACGCGGCAAAGTTGTCAAAATGCGCAACCTTAAAAAAAAAATTGGGCCACACTTGGCAAAATGCGCCGCACTTGCAAAAATGCCACCAAGCAATTAAAGTACATCAAGCAAGTTAAGTACACCAAGCGAGTAAAGTACACCAAGCAATTAAAGTACATGACGTAAGTAAAGTGCATCAAGCAAGTAAAGGACACCAAGCAAGTCAAGTACATCAAGCAAGTAAAGTACACCAAGCAAGAAAAGGACACCAAGCAAGTCAAGTACATCAAGCAAGTAAAGTACACCAAGCAAGAAAAGTATACCAAGCAAGTAAAGTATATCAAGCAAGTAAAGTACACCAAGCAAGTAAAGTACATGAAGTAAGTAAAGTGCATCAAGCAAGTAAAGGACACCAAGCAAGTGAGGTACATCAGGCAAGTAAAGTACATCAAGCAAGTAAAGTACACCAAGCAAGTAAAGTACATCAGGCAAGTAAGGTACATCAGGCAAGTAAAGTACACCAAGCAAGTAAAGTACATCAAGCAAGTAAAGTACATCAAGCAAGTAAAGTACATCAAGCAAGTAAAGTACACCAAGCAAGTAAAGTACATCAAGCAAGTAAAGTACATCAAGCAAGTAAAGTACATCAAGCAAGTAAAGTACACCAAGCAAGTAAAGGACACCAAGCAAGTAAAGTATATCAAGCAAGTAAAGTAAATCAAGAAAGTAAAGGTCACCAAGCAAGCAGAGTAGATCAAGCGAGTTAAGTATACGAAGTAAGTAAAGTACAGGAAGCTGGTACAGTAACTGGGGACATAATATGTTGCTGTACACCAAGTACTCACTATTACATGTAACTATACGCGGATGCATATATGGTATTCTGCCATGAAGTATATACCATTGCTGGGGATGTTTTGGGCTTGCTGAGATGACCGCAGTCCCCTGGGAGGTCGTTAGCGATGACCAGTAGTCCCGTCCAATCATTATGACTAGAGTGTCGCCGAGAGCGGGCTACGTGCAGCGCGATTTTGACCAACTTTGGGTCGATTTCCAGGAGCTTGGGCGATATTTTTTCAGTCCTAGGGACTCTAAACTAATTCAAGAAGACTTTGATAGTAGTATAGTAAACGGCGGTACTAGGACATTATGCAAAAAAGCGGCCTTCTTACTTCCCTAGAAACCAAAAAATACCTTCGCCGGGCCTCAACTCGAAAAATGCATTTTCAGGCCTCTAAGAGTATGTTCCGTCCTAAGCCCTCTCATGAGGAAATTTCATGTCTCCCAACCCTCTAGAAATCAAACAATTCTTCTGCTAGAAACACTGTGCGGAATCGGCTCATTACCAAAAAATACTCTTGCCACCCCTCTAGAAATCATAAAAATCCTTCTGCCAGAAACAGCATAAATTGGGCTGTCCCGGGTCTCCGCAAATCAAAAAATGGCTCACCAAGTGGCAAAACAGAGCTTTTGATTGACACTTAAAGAGAAATCGACAATTATACAGTGGCAATGATGAGTAAGAAAAATAGAAATTATGAGCATAAAAAATTATCCAACTATAATATAGATGAATAAATCAGAATTGAATAATTTATCAAAGAAACAATTAGTTGATCTATTGTTGAAAGATCAACAAAAATCAAAACAACCTATTCCAGCACCTCGGAAAACTGTAAAACAAATGATACAAGATTATGAGGAAAATATTATTGCACCACCTCTGGAATTTAGACATAAACCAATTCCTAAACCTCGTATTAAATCCAAAAAACCACCTTTTCCAAAACCTAGAACAAAAGTAGTAGAATTATCTATTGGAGCTATGTTGAAGATAGAGAAACCAATCCCTAAACCTCGTATCAAATCTAAAAAACCAATACCAGCTCCAAGAACTAGAATAACGTTGGTTAAACTAGCTCTGAAAGATGTTGTTAAAACTTATAAGATTAATTTGAAAAATAAAAGTGATCCGTTGGTTCAATTACAAACAACCAGACAAGCAATTGGTCATCATTTTAATAAATCTCACTTGGAAAAAAGTAAGAATTTCAAATTTTATGAAACTATGAGAGTAACTTTCATCAAAGAAGTTTCTAGTAATGAGAAAAGGGATGATATCGAGGTTGAAATTGATAATATGGGTGGTAAGCATTGTTTGAAACGAAAAATTGCTCATTTCAATAGTAAAGCCAAGACTGTCACAAATATCATTGATTTAAATCAACAATTGAAAATTTCTCAGGAAGAGATTCTGAAAAAGATTGCACAATGGCTATCAGAGGGTAGTGGTTGGATAATCGATAAAATTGATAACCATTATCTGAATATTGTCAAATATGTTCCACTGTCAGCCAAGTCATATATCCAACTTCCTAAAGAGTTGAGAAACCCAACAAAACGCCTGATCAATGTGAAAGATAAGGACAATCGGAATGTTTCAGATGGTGTCATATCAGGTATTTGAATCCACAAGAGATTCATCCGGAGAGAAGCAAGAAATCAGACAGATCACTTATTAATAAGTTAGATTATTCTATGTTGAATTTCCGGTTAAAGTCACTAGTTTCAATAAAATTGAGAAACAGAACAGTATCAGAATTAATGTTTTCGGTTATGAAAATAAACAAGCATATCCAATGTATGTTTCCAAAGAACGATTTGATGATCATTCGAATCTTCTATTAATAACCAATGAGGACAAACAACACTATTTGTTGATCAAAGACTTTGATAGATTCATGTACAATCAAACCAAACATGAGCATAGAAAACACTCTTGTATGTACTGTCTACAGTGTTTGTCATCTGAAGATCTTCTTAGTAAACACAAGACTGAGTGTATTGTTATTAACGGTGAACAAGCAATAAAAATGCCTGAGAAGGGTGAGAAAATTAAGTTTCAAAATCACAGCCCACAGTTACAAGCACCATTTGTGATTTATGCTGATTTCGAAGCAGTTACAGAAAAAGTAGATTCTTGTAAACCAAATGATAATGATTCATATACTGAAGCTTATCAAAAACATACTGATTGTGGATTCAGTTATAAAGTCGTCTGCTGTTATGATGATAAGTATTCCAAACCAGCTCAAATTTACCGAGGTGAAAATGCGGTTTGCAAATTCATGGAAAAAATAATAGATGAAGTGAAATACTGCAGAAATACTATCAAATACAAGTTCAATAAACCAATCAAGATGACTCCTGCTGACGAAGAGACTTTCAAACAAGCAACAGAGTGCCATATTTGTGGCAAGAAGTATAACAACAAGGACAAAAGAGTCAGAGATCATTGTCACGTGACAGGTAAATACAGAGGGTCTGCTCATGAAGCTTGCAACCTCAATTTTCAACTAACAGATAAGATACCAGTCATATTTCATAATCTTAGAGGTTATGACAGCCATTTTATAACGCAGCAGATTGGTCAAATAGCTAAGAATAACACCTATACCAATAAGAAAGGTGAGAAGCAAGAAATGAAGATTAATTGCATCCCGAATAGTATGGAGAAATATATGGCATTCATGTTAGGCCACAATTTGGTATTTATTGATAGTTTCCAGTTCATGAGTTTGGATAAACTAGTCGATAATCTGCCCAAGGAATCATTAAAATACACATCTGAAGTTTTCCAAGGAAAAGCACTTGAATTGATGTCAAAGAAAGGTGTTTATCCATACGACTATATGGACTCATTTGAAAAGTTCAATGAAACCAAGCTACCAACAAAAGATTAATTCTACAGTATTCTAAATGATGAACATATCTCTGATGATGACTATAAACATGCCAAGCGTGTTTGGAAAGGATTTGAGCTCAAGAATATGGGTGAGTATCATGATCTATATTTGATGTCAGATATTCTGTTACTCGCTGATGTATTTGAAAATTTCAGGAAACCATGCCTTCAATACTATAAGCTCGATCCAGCTCATTATTTCACGAGTCCAGGTTTATCTCGGGATGCCATGCTTAAGATGACAAATATTGAACTTGAATTAATGAGTGATATTGATATGTTTCAATTTATTGAGAAGGGTATGCGTGGAGGAACAAGCTATATCGCCAACAGATTTGGTGGGGCTAATAACAAGTACATGAAATCATACGACAAGACCAAACCGTCAAAGTACATCACTTATCTTGATACTAATAACCTATATGGTTGGGCTATGAGTCAGTATCTTCTAATTGGTAAATTCAGATGGATGACAGACAAACAGGCCAATAAAGTAGATCTCAGTAAATACACAGATGATGGCAAAACAGGATTGATTTTATAAGTGGAACTGGTATACCCTCATGAATTGCATGATCTACACAATGATTTTCTTCTTGCTCCTGAACAGGTAAAAGTCACCGAAAATATGCTTTCAGAATATTGCCGGCAAATAAAAGACAAATTTAATATCTCAATAGGGCAGGTTCATAAATTGATCCCCACATTAAGCAACAAACAAAAATATGTTCTCCACTATAGGAATCTACAATTGTATCTCTCCTTGGGATTGAAGCTGACCAAAATCCATCGTGTTTTAAAATTCAATCAATCACCCTGGTTGAAGAGCTACATTGATTTCAACTCACAGAAAACAATTAATGCTAAAAACTCGTTTGAAAAAGACTTCTTCAAACCGATGAATAATGCAGTGTTTGGTAAGACAGTGGAGAATGTTCGTAAGTGAGTTGATGTGAAGCTTGTTACTTGTTAAGCCAACTTATGTTTCATCCAAAACTTTCGATAAAAATTTAGTAGCTAGACTGTTCGCAGTCCCTATTTTTCCGTAAGATCGTAGATGTCGATCGTTGAGTTTGACGGGCCGCCATCTTGGTCTCTTGATGCGAGCGAAACTGGGGAGAGTACAAAATGCCCGTGGGTAGGGGTGGTGGAGGGCACGGCGGGAGGGAAAAAATAGGGAGACTGTAACAGCTTCAATGTGTCTCGTGTTCAAGGGGCGCGGCCGAATTTTGGCGCCTCTGTTAATCACATCAATTAACAATCTCCTCCCCTGAGAAAAAAACCTGTCAAATCAGGGAAGTATGATATTACATGTTACTGTGTTGTGAATTTGGAAACATTTTGAACGTTTACTAAGTTGAGTCGAATGAATGCGGGACAGAAGAACTCTTCTCTGACTCCAAAAAAAGCGGCAAAGCCCGCAGAGAATTCCAATTATTCAGATGCGTGCCGTCTTTGCGGCATTAATTGTAAAATTCCAGTGGGTGAGTTCGGGGGAAAGAAGAGTACATTTCGACCGAAAATTTATTAAAGATCCCTCAAAGGGTTGGAGTTGACAAAATTCCCTTGCGAGATCTTTTGAAAATATATCTTGATGTTGAAGTCAACAAGATGAGAAATCTCTCGTGTTTGCGCGAAGTGCGCATTAAAGATTCGCAATGCAAGTACCTTGATCGAGTTCATCAGGACAGCTCTTAATCGCGAAAACACCGACGCGGAAAGTCAAGGTGAACAGCGTTTGAAAAGAATGAACATCGTTTCACCGCAATGAAACATCAAAAAACCTCAGAAACCTGATCTGCTCCTTAATGATGCTACGTAGCGGCACAATTACAAGGCAGGAAGGTCTGCCTGAAGAACAACCAACGGAGCTTTCAGCCATTTCCTTCGCCAAAACGAAACTTTGATACTAGTATATTCGAAACTCTTGCCAAAACCAGTTGAAAGAACCGCCAAAACATCTTTTCCTTTCGAGTAAACGAGAAACAACCTCCTTTTGCTCGCACTTTAACACCAATCCTCCAAGACAAGAAGCAGACAGACGATCAAAATCAAAACATTCTCCAGCAAATTCTCTTGAAACTGACACCATTTTGGCCTGAGCCGCGAAGTGATGAATGTCACTTTCTGTTTAGACTACGAGTAGTCCCTCTTTCGCTTAGTCCGTCGTGCGTGACGCGAAAGAAATTCGCGAGAAAAAAATGGCCCCGCGAAATCCTTGGGGCGAGGAGCGCGCGAAAGGAGGGACTACCTCCTAGGCCCAAGAGTTTGCCCTTTCACGGCCGAGTGATTTTTCGGTGTAGAATTTCTCATCTTGACGTCCTCTTATTATCGCCTGTTATCAATAGCCCCAGGAGATCTGAATAAAATTGCTCTACTCTACTCTTCAAGTAGCCAGGCAAAAACATATGCCGTGAGAAGTATATCTGCGTTCAGTGTTCATTCAGCGAAACAGCCAAAGAAGTTTTAAAAAGAAGACGGCGAAAGAGGCCTCTTGTAACGATTTTCGCTGCGTCTAAAAGTTATTGCGAAAATTTCAACAGAGTTTCAACCGAGAATTTATTTACATTATACATTATACATTATACATAGGAGATCATCCAACTGCGGTGAAATGTTTGCCGATAGCAGCGGAAAATTTCAGGTGAATGTTCGGTTTCAAGTAAGAAGCCGGTTCAATCTTTCAAATGGACGGCAGAAAAAGGCCAAGCTCAGTGAATTTATAGTCGTTGCTGACTTAGACGATGCTGTTGAGCGGCGAAATCACTAACACGCTCGCAGTCGAGTTGGAGGCAGAAAGGTTTGCCAAACGAAACACTGGATAAATTTAAATCTTTCCAAAGCCTGGTGGCAGATTTGCAAGAACATCACGGCTTGCGAAGCTCGAATCCAACGCCTCGATTTGCTCCGGTTCCAAAAAATTCCTGCAAGACGTCACAGGTATCTCGAATGTTGACAACACGTTGTCAACGCTCCTAACATAAGCCAATCATATTTTTGCGTTGTGAGACCAACGCGTAATTCAAACTCTTGAGCTTAGGCGGTAGTCCCTCCTTTCGCGCGCTCCTCGCCTCCAGGATTTCGCGCGGCCATTTTTTTCTCGCGGTTTTCTTTCGCGTCACGCACGACGGACTAAGCGAAAGAGGGACTACTCGTAGTCTACTTTCTGTTACTCAAGTTGTCAACGCTCTGCTACGCTCTGATGAACTCTATTGTCCCTTCGACCAATCCGGTGTTGCCGTTGCTGGAACAACTAACGCAGCGAACACGAGACAGAGGGAAGCTGTTACGGTCTCCCTATTTTTTCCGCCCCTTCGTTCCCACGCTATAAACCCCACCGCCACTACCCACGGGCATTTTGTACTCTCCCCAGTTTCGCTGGCATCAAGAGACCAAGATGGCGGCCCGTCGAACTCAACGATCGACATCTACGATATCACGGAGAAATAGGGGACTGCGAACAGTCTATCTAGTAGCAGTACACAAAATCAAAGAAGCACTCACCTTGAATAGACCTGCTTATATGGGTATATGTATTTTGGTCTTGAGTAAGACTTTAATGTACGACTTTCATTATAATTACATCAAACAAAAATATAAATCAAAAGCCAAGTTATTATTCACTGACACTGATAGTTTAACATAAGAAATTCAAACAAAAGATGTGTATAAGGATTTCTTCAAAAATAAAGACAAATTTGATAACAGTGATTATCCAGAAATCAGTAAATTTTACGATAAATCCAATAAGAAAGTAATCGGCAAATTCAAGGATGAAGCTGCTGGAGAAATAATTATAACAGAATTCATTGGTCTTCGAAGTAAGATGTATTCTTACACCAAGGACAACGGTGAAAATGGTAAAACCGCCAAGGGCATCAAAAAAATCATAATCAAAAAGAGTATCAATCATGCAGACTACAGTAAACGGCATGTAATGCTTACTTGTTCCCTTTGTTCCATTGTTCCTCTTTGAGCTGATTAATACAATTCGCCTTTCTCCCTTCTGTTTACTTTTCAAATTATGACCGGCAGTGAGACTTATGAAATAAAACAATGTAAAAGAATAATGTGATAGATCCCCAAGAGAAATCCAGTGGCGGATCCAGACTTTCACCAATACAGTTTATTTCAGTTCAAAGACAAGCATAGTTCAGATATTCCAGTGCTAATACACTGCTCTGACAGTGCTCATTCAATTGAATTCACCTCAAGACAGCAAAAAGTCTGGGCTAAACAGCGCTCACCAATACGTAAATTTAATGTTGACCCTTGACCTATCGCGTGTGCAACTTGCTCGTAGATCTAAAGTTGTATGTATAGACGATGTGTTCGTATTATCAGTTTGCCGGTGAGCGCAAATTTATCCGACTTTGCATAAAGCACAATCCACAATAAAAATCTTCTTTTAAATGCTGATATTAAAGACACTACGCGG
Organism: Orbicella faveolata; assembly: GCF_042242905.1. Classification (NCBI taxonomy): domain Eukaryota; kingdom Metazoa; phylum Cnidaria; class Anthozoa; order Scleractinia; family Merulinidae; genus Orbicella; species Orbicella faveolata. The sequence continues at coordinate 640,286 of NW_028301581.1, read as the reverse complement.
ATCCTACAAACTGCAAAAGACAGCCGCAAAGGACAAGTTCCTAGTTCCCCAAAAGGCGAATAAACTCTTTCTGCTGATCCTAGAAGCTGCAAAGAAATGAATAAACATTCATCTCTCCGGATAAAGTGAAACTTGTTGTTTAAAGTACATCAACAACATACGCAAACTTGAAAACAACAAACAGTATTTTCATTGTTTCTCTCTGAAATCAACACCATATCTTGAAATAACAGACATTTGGCAACGCTAATTACCTCACCGGAAATTAATTTGTTGTTTTAACCTTATACCTGTTTTTAATGGACCTTCCTATTGATTTACCTCTGACAAAGCCATTATCTATTGTTTAATCACAACCACCCTTCCGTTGAGAGAAAATTTAAAATACCACATTTGTAAAACTTTACAAAAAACTACAACCTGCAAATGAATTGTAACTTTTATTACAAAAATGACCTGTTTTCCATTGTGAGTGTTTTTCAGCTGAAAATCCTGTTGTTAAATCACGTCTTCTAGACTCTTCTAGTTGTTCTTCACAAACCAAACCTAATTTGTGCTCTTATCATGCGCGACAGCTATAAGCTGTTTTCATTACAGCAAAATGATTAGTTCTTCAGCGAATTACTTTTTTTAAAGTTGAAAGATACATTGCATTGCCTCCAGGTAAAATGTAAACAATGGCATAAACCAAAACTTTCCCCTTACACGACTTGAGTATTCTGTGGCTTTCATGTAAATGTTGTGTAACGGAACCGCCACTCTGTATTGCATTAAAGAGACCATAATCTAAGCTACATTAGCCAGTTCTGATAAAGACAAAACTTTCAGCTAGCTCAATTTTTCGTAACACTATTCCCTATTGCTTTCTGCTATCTCAACTGCTTTCACAACGAACCTCTTCAATGTTCTTCTTCAATTCTAGTTCAATTTCACAACTATTTCAGCCCACAGATACGTTTAGTTCAGCCCTAAACAACGCTCACCAATACATAAATTTAATGTAGACCCTTGACCTATCGCGTGTCCCACAAACATAAGTTTAGTTCAGATATCTCAGAGCTCATACAATGCTCACACAGTGCTTTTTTACTACCTCCCGGAGTGTATTTCCCTTCCACTGAGGGTGAATCGTGCGCGACATAAACGGGACGAAACTATGCGAAATCACTATCCAAAGGAATGCAAGCACGCCAGCATAAAGCGATGACGTCACACAATACGTCATCGCTTAAAAATATAATACAGCACATTTTCAAAACTTCATAAAAACTAAAAACTGCAAATGAATCGTACCCTGACTTCACTATCACCACTGTAAACAGTATATTTCAGTTCTCAACAATGCTCATACAGTGCTCTCACGGTGCTCATTCTGTTCACACAATGCTCATTCAATTCACTTCAAGACTGGCAAAAGTACAACTGCGCTACCAATCTGTAAATTTAATATAGACCCTTCAGCTATCGCGTGTGCCACTTGCTTGTCTATCTAAATTTGTATGTATGGATGATATGTTCTTATTATGAGTTCGCCAATAAGCCCAAATTTATCCGACCGTGTATAAACCAAAATCAACCCCCAAATCTTCGTTTAAAACTGAAATTAAAAGCACTCCGCTGATCCTACAAACAGAAAATGAAAAGAGCAAACGAAAAGTTGCTCTCTCTGAAATCGACACCCTATTATCTTTAAAAATATTTGGAAACACTAATTACCTCACCGGAAATTAATTTGTTGTTTTAACTGTATACTTGTCATATGGATTAAAAGCCCTCTGCTAATCCTTCAAACAGCAAAGGAAAGCCGCAACGCCCTCACCTATCGCCTGTACGACTTACTTGTCTACCTAAACTTGTATGTATGGAGGATATGTTCTTATTATGAGTTTGCCCGTGAACGCAAATTTAAACAGCCAAGGAAAGCCGCAAAGCCCTCACCTATCGCCTGTGCGACTTACTTGTCTATCTAAACTTGTATGTATGGAGGATATGTTCTTGTTATGAGTTTGCCCGTGAATGCAAATTTATCCGATACTGTATAAACCAAAATACAACCCTAAATCCTCTTTTAAAAGCTAGAATTAAAAGCACTCCGCTGAACCCACTAACAGCAACTCCCAGAGTGCATTTCGCTTCCACAGAGGGATAAAAAGTGCGCGACAAAAGCGCGAGGAACATAAACGTGACGAAATCACTATCCAAAGGAGTTCAGCGTGCCAGCATAAAGCGATGACATCACATCATAAGTCATCGCTTAAAATATACACAAATGTTTCATAAGATGAAAACAATAAAGTCAGATCATCACGTAATCGGATCTTATGAATTGAATAAAGTATCACTATCATGTTTTGATGATAAATGATATCTTCATGATGATGGTATTAATTCTTATGCCTATTGTCACCGTTTGATTCAATAAAATCAGCAGTAATCTCGCTTGAAGTTTTTGGTTCATCAATAAATTCATTCTCCAATTTTTGAAAATCTTTGGTGATGTTCAAATTCCTTTGGTGCAGTCTAGTGCTAAGGTGTCTGTATTGGCATAGGCTAAAATAGGGACTGGACCATTGGACCCTTGGACCTTTGGACTATTTTTGGACTATTTTTGGACTATTTTTTGCACTATTTCTTGGACTATTTCTTGGACAAAATTTTAGACTATTTTTCAAGTGGTGGGTAGGTAGTTTTGTCAGGGGGGTGGTTTATCATATCTTCTTCCTCAGGGAAGGGTAGGTAGAAGGTAGGTAGTTTTTTCTCTTTGGGAGGGGTGGGCAGGGGAATTTTGTCAAAATATATGATTCTTACTCATCAAAAATTAACACTTAGGAAGAGGTGGGTAGGTAGGAAGTTTTGTCAGGGGAAATGGTTGATCATATGTTCCTCCTTAGGGAGGGGAGTGTACGTAGTTTTCGTTAGGGGGAGAAGTGCTAATTACAGCACTTGAATCATTACACATGATAAACCATCTGAAAGCAATAGTCACACAACACATCCTCGCATGCGCACAACCTATTAACACGAGAGGAGAATGTAAGTAAAAGTTGTCATCTATGAGGGGAGGGGACCGTAATTATTACATAAAAGTTACCAGCATTAGGGAAACATTTTTCGATTCTTGTTCGCTGTGTCGCTTATTGACTTGTGCCAATGCAACTTGCTGCTTATATTTTGCTAACTAATGGATCGTTTGCACCAGTCGGCCTCGACTATATTTCTCTCGCGGATAAGAACCGTCACAAGAGTTATTTCCATTCCCTTTAATCTACCTACCCCTCCCTGAGGAAGAACATATGATAAACAACCCCCCTAACAAAACTACCTTCCCATCCCTTAAAAAAATAGTCCAAAATTTAATCCAAGAAATAGTCAAAAAAGCAGTCCAAAAAATAGTCCAAAGATCCAAGCGTCCAATGGTCCAGTCTATATTTTACCCTATGCCATCTGTATTTATCAGTCATTTGATAATTTTTGTTGTTTAAAAAAACAGTACAGTTCCATGGTGGATTATATTTCATCATTATCGGTGTAGATAATTTTCATGGTTTGACAAGAACGATTTCATCGCATGGCGATATCCCGTGTACAATAAAGGATGCGTGACATTCTCAGAAAGACAGCGGAACTTTCCCTCGGAAAAGAGTCATCCAATTTCTATTGTTAGACTGTGGTATGATTTATTTCTAACACGGAAGAAACATATCATCCACTGGACTTTCCCTAATCGTTCTCACTTTACTTCTTACGCGTAAGAAACACATCATACACCAGACTTTCCCTAATCGTTCTCACTTCATTTCTTACGCGTAAGAAACACATCATCCACTAGACTTTCCCTAATCTTTCTCACTTTATTTCTTACGCGTAAGAAACACATCATCCAGTAGAATTTCCCTAATCGTTCTCACTTTATTTCTTACGCGTAAGAAACACATCATCCACTAGACTTTCCCTAATCTTTCTCACTTTATTTCTTACGCGTAAGAAACACATCATCCAGTAGAATTTCCCTAATCGTTCTCACTTTATTTCTTACCCGTAAGAAACACGTCATCCACTAGAATTTCCCTAATCATTCTCACTTTATTTCTTACCCGTAAGAAACACATCATCCACTGTACTTTCCCTAATCGGTCTTACTTTACTTCTCACCCGTAAGAAACATATCATCCACTGGACTTTCCCTGATTGTTCTCACTTTATTTCTTACGCATAAGAAACACGTAATCCACTGGACTTTCCCTAATCATTCTCACTTTATTATTCCTTGCGGGTAAGAAATACATAATCCAGTGGACTTTGCCTAATCGTTGTCACTTTATTTCTTACGCGAAAGAAACAAATCATCGCCTAGACTTTCCCTAATCGTTCTCACTTTATTATTTCTTTCGCGTAAGAAGCACATAATCCACTAGACTTTCCCTAATCTTTCTCACTTTATTTCTTGCGCGTAAGAAACACATAATCCACTGGACTTTCGCTAATCGCTCTCACTTTATTTCTTGCGGGTAAGAAACACAACATCCACTGGACTTTCCCTAATCGTTCTCACTTTATTTCTTGCGCGTAAGAAACACAAAATCCACTGGACTTTCCCTAATCGTTCTCACTTTATTTCTTGCGCGTAAGAAACACAAAATCCACTACACTTTTGCTAATCGTTCTCACTTTATTTCTTGCGCGTAAGAAACACAAAATCCACTGGACTTTCCCTAATCGTTCTCACTTTATTTCCGGCGCCTAAGAAACACAAAATCCACTGGACTTTCGCTGATCGTTCTCACTTGATTTCTTGCGCGTAAGAAACACAAAATCCACTGGAGTTTCGCTAATCGTTCTCACTTTATTACTTCCGCGTAAGAAACACAAAATCCACTGGACTTTCGAGAATCGTTCTCACTTTATTTCTTGCGCGTAAGAAACACAAAATCCACTGGAGTTTCGCTAATCGTTCTCACTTTATTACTTCCGCGTAAGAAACACAAAATCCACTGGACTTTCGAGAATCGTTCTCACTTTATTTCTTGCGCGTAAGAAACACAAAATCCACTGGACTTTCCCTAATCGTTCTCACTTTATTTCTTGCGCGTAAGAAACACAAAATCCACTGGACTTTCCCTAATCGTTCTCACTTTATTTCTTGCGAATAAGAAACACAAAATCCACTACACTTTCGCTAATCCTTCTCACTTTATTTCTTGCGCGTAGGAAACACAAAATCCACTGGACCTTCCCTAATCGTTTTCACTTTATTTCTTGCGCGTAAGAAACACAAATCCACTGGACTTTCCCTAATCGTTCTCACTTTATTTCTTGCGCGTAAGAAACACAACATCCACTGGACTTTCGCTAATCGTTCTCACTTTATTTCTTGCGCGTAAGAAACACAAAATCCACTGGACTTTCGAGAATCGTTCTCACTTTATTTCTTGCGCGTAAGAAACACAAAATCCACTGGACTTTCCCTAATCGTTCTCACTTTATTTCTTGCGCGTAAGAAACACAAAATCCACTACACTTTCGCTAATCGTTCTCACTTTATTTCTTGCGCGTAAGAAACACAAAATCCACTGGACTTTCCCTAATCGTTCTCACTTTATTTCTTGCGCGTAAGAAACACAAAATCCACTACACTTTTGCTAATCGTTCTCACTTTATTTCTTGCGCGTAAGAAACACAAAATCCACTGGACTTTCCCTAATCGTTCTCACTTTATTTCTGGCGCCTAAGAAACACAACATCCACTGGACTTTCGCTAATCGTTCTCACTTTATTTCTTGCGCGTAAGAAACACAAAATCCACTGGACTTTCGAGAATCGTTCTCACTTTATTTCTTGCGCGTAAGAAACACAAAATCCACTGGACTTTCCCTAATCGTTCTCACTTTATTTCTTGCGCGTAAGAAACACAAAATCCACTACACTTTCGCTAATCGTTCTCACTTTATTTCTAACACGGAAGAAACATATCATCCACTGGACTTTCCCTAATCGTTCTCACTTTACTTCTTACGCGTAAGAAACACATCATACACCAGACTTTCCCTAATCGTTCTCACTTCATTTCTTACGCGTAAGAAACACATCATCCACTAGACTTTCCCTAATCTTTCTCACTTTATTTCTTACGCGTAAGAAACACATCATCCAGTAGAATTTCCCTAATCGTTCTCACTTTATTTCTTACGCGTAAGAAACACATCATCCACTAGACTTTCCCTAATCTTTCTCACTTTATTTCTTACGCGTAAGAAACACATCATCCAGTAGAATTTCCCTAATCGTTCTCACTTTATTTCTTACCCGTAAGAAACACGTCATCCACTAGAATTTCCCTAATCATTCTCACTTTATTTCTTACCCGTAAGAAACACATCATCCACTGTACTTTCCCTAATCGGTCTTACTTTACTTCTCACCCGTAAGAAACATATCATCCACTGGACTTTCCCTGATTGTTCTCACTTTATTTCTTACGCATAAGAAACACGTAATCCACTGGACTTTCCCTAATCATTCTCACTTTATTATTCCTTGCGGGTAAGAAATACATAATCCAGTGGACTTTGCCTAATCGTTGTCACTTTATTTCTTACGCGAAAGAAACAAATCATCGCCTAGACTTTCCCTAATCGTTCTCACTTTATTATTTCTTTCGCGTAAGAAGCACATAATCCACTAGACTTTCCCTAATCGTTCTCACTTTATTTCTTGCGCGTAAGAAACACATAATCCACTGGACTTTCGCTAATCGCTCTCACTTTATTTCTTGCGGGTAAGAAACACAACATCCACTGGACTTTCCCTAATCGTTCTCACTTTATTTCTTGCGCGTAAGAAACACAAAATCCACTGGACTTTCACTAATCGTTCTCACTTTATTTCTTCTGCGTAAGAAACACAAAATCCACTGGACTTTCCCTAATCGTTCTCACTTTATTTCTTGCGAATAAGAAACACAAAATCCACTACACTTTCGCTAATCGTTCTCACTTTATTTCTTGCGCGTAAGAACCACAAAATCCCCTGGACTTTCCCTAATCATTCTCACTTTATTTCTTGCGCGTAAGAAACACAAAATCCACTGCACTTTCGCTGATCGTTCTCACTTTATTTCTTGCGGGTAAGAAACACAACATCCACTGGACTTTCCCTAATCGTTCTCACTTTATTTCTTGCGCGTAAGAAACACAAAATCCACTGGACTTTCCCTAATCGTTCTCACCTTATTTCTTGCGCGTAAGAAACACAAAATCCACTACACTTTCGCTAATCGTTCTCAGTTTATTTCTTGCGCGTAAGAAACACAAAATCCACTGCACTTTCGCTAATCGTTCTCACTTTATTTCTTGCGCGTAAGAAACACAAAATCCACTGGAGTTTCGCTAATCGTTCTCACTTTATTACTTCCGCGTAAGAAACACAAAATCCACTGGACTTTCGAGAATCGTTCTCACTTTATTTCTTGCGCGTAAGAAACACAAAATCCACTGGACTTTCCCTAATCGTTCTCACTTTATTTCTTGCGCGTAAGAAACACAAAATCCACTGGACTTTCCCTAATCGTTCTCACTTTATTTCTTGCGAATAAGAAACACAAAATCCACTACACTTTCGCTAATCCTTCTCACTTTATTTCTTGCGCGTAGGAAACACAAAATCCACTGGACCTTCCCTAATCGTTTTCACTTTATTTCTTGCGCGTAAGAAACACAAATCCACTGGACTTTCCCTAATCGTTCTCACTTTATTTCTTGCGCGTAAGAAACACAACATCCACTGGACTTTCGCTAATCGTTCTCACTTTATTTCTTGCGCGTAAGAAACACAAAATCCACTACACTTTCGCTAATCGTTCTCACTTTATTTCTTGCGCGTAAGAAACACAAAATCCACTGGACTTTCGAGAATCGTTCTCACTTTATTTCTTGCGCGTAAGAACCACAAAATCCACTGGACTTTCCCTAATCATTCTCACTTTATTTCTTGCGCGTAAGAAACACAAAATCCACTGCACTTTCGCTGATCGTTCTCACTTTATTTCTTGCGGGTAAGAAACACAACATCCACTGGACTTTCCCTAATCGTTCTCACTTTATTTCTTGCGCGTAAGAAACACAAAATCCACTGGACTTTCCCTAATCGTTCTCACCTTATTTCTTGCGCGTAAGAAACACAAAATCCACTACACTTTCGCTAATCGTTCTCACTTTATTTCTTGCGCGTAAGAAACACAAAATCCACTGCACTTTCGCTAATCGTTCTCACTTTATTTCTTGCTCGTAAGAAACACAAAATCCACTGGAGTTTCGCTAATCGTTCTCACTTTATTACTTCCGCGTAAGAAACACAAAATCCACTGGACTTTCGAGAATCGTTCTCACTTTATTTCTTGCGCGTAAGAAACACAAAATCCACTGGACTTTCCCTAATCGTTCTCACTTTATTTCTTGCGCGTAAGAAACACAAAATCCACTGGACTTTCCCTAATCGTTCTCACTTTATTTCTTGCGAATAAGAAACACAAAATCCACTACACTTTCGCTAATCCTTCTCACTTTATTTCTTGCGCGTAGGAAACACAAAATCCACTGGACCTTCCCTAATCGTTTTCACTTTATTTCTTGCGCGTAAGAAACACAAATCCACTGGACTTTCCCTAATCGTTCTCACTTTATTTCTTGCGCGTAAGAAACACAAAATCCACTGGACTTTCGAGAATCGTTCTCACTTTATTTCTTGCGCGTAAGAACCACAAAATCCACTGGACTTTCCCTAATCATTCTCACTTTATTTCTTGCGCGTAAGAAACACAAAATACACTGCACTTTCGCTGATCGTTCTCACTTTATTTCTTGCGGGTAAGAAACACAACATCCACTGGACTTTCCCTAATCGTTCTCACTTTATTTCTTGCGCGTAAGAAACACAAAATCCACTGGACTTTCCCTAATCGTTCTCACCTTATTTCTTGCGCGTAAGAAACACAAAATCCACTGGACTTTCGCTAATCGTTCTCACTTTATTTCTTGCGCGTAAGAAACACAAAATCCACTGCACTTTCGCTAATCGTTCTCACTTTATTTCTTGCTCGTAAGAAACACAAAATCCACTGGAGTTTCGCTAATCGTTCTCACTTTATTACTTCCGCGTAAGAAACACAAAATCCACTGGACTTTCGAGAATCGTTCTCACTTTATTTCTTGCGCGTAAGAAACACAAAATCCACTGGACTTTCCCTAATCGTTCTCACTTTATTTCTTGCGCGTAAGAAACACAAAATCCACTGGACTTTCCCTAATCGTTCTCACTTTATTTCTTGCGAATAAGAAACACAAAATCCACTGGACTTTCCCTAATCGTTCTCACTTTATTTCTGGCGCCTAAGAAACACAAAATCCACTGGACTTTCCCTAATCGTTCTCACTTTATTTCTTGCGCGTAAGAAACACAAAATCCACTGCACTTTCGCTAATCGTTCTCAATTTATTTCTTGCGCGTAACAAACCCAAAAGCCGCTGGACTTTCGCTAATCCTTCTCACTTTATTTCTTGCGCGTAAGAAACACATAATCCACTAGACTTTCCCTAATCCTTCTCACTTTATTTCTTGGGCGTAAGAAACACAAAATCCACTGGACTTTCGCTAATCGTTCTCAATTTATTTCTTGCGCGTAACAAACACAAAAGCCGCTGGATTCTCGCTAATCGTTCTCACTTTATTTCTTGCGCGTAAGAAACACAAACTCCACCCGACTTTCCCTAATCGTTCTCACTTTATTTCTTGCGCGTAAGAAACACAAAATCCACTGGACTTTCGCGAATCGTTCTCACTTGATTTCTTGCGCGTAACAAACACAAAATCCACTGGACCTTCGCTAATCCTTCTCACTTTATTTCTTGCGCGTAAGAAACACAAAATCCACTAGACTTTCCCTAATCGTTCTCACTTTATTTCTTACGCCTAAGAAACACCAAATCCACTGGACTTTCGCGAATCGTTCTCACTTTATTTCTTACGCGTAAAAAACACAAAATCCAGTGGACTTTCCGTAATCGTTCTCACTTTATTTCTTGCGCGTAAGAAACACAAAATCCACTGGACTTTCGCTAATCGTTCTCACTTTATTTCTTGCGCGTAAGAAACAGAAAATCCACTGGGCTTTCGCCAATCGTTTTCACTTTATTTCTTGGGCCTAAGAAACACAAAATCCACTGGACTATCGCTAATCGTTCTCCCTTTATTTCTTGTGCGTAAGAAACACAAAATCCACTGGACTTTCCCTAATCGTTCTCACTTTATTTCTTGCGCGTAAGAAACACAAAATCCACTGGACTTTCCCTAATCGTTCACACTTTATTTCTTGCGCGTAAGAAACACAACATCCACTGGACTTTCGCTAATCGTTCTCACTTTATTTCTTACTCGTAAGAAACACATTATCCACTAGAATTTCCCTAATCGTTCTCACTTTATTTCTTACCCGTAAGAAACACATCATCCACTAGAATTTCCCTAATCGTTCTCACTTTATTTCTTACCCGTAAGAAACACATCATCCACTGTAGTTTCCCTAATCGGTCTTACTTTATTTCTCACCCGTAAGAAACATATCATCCACTGGACTTTCCCTGATTGTTCTCACTTTATTTTTTACGCCTAAGAAACACGTAATCCACTGGACTTTCCCTAATCATTCTCACTTTATTATTCCTTGCGGGTAAGAAATACATAATCCAGTGGACTTTGCCTAATCGTTGTCACTTTATTTCTTGGGCGAAAGAAACAAATCATCGCCTAGACTTTCCCTAATCGTTCTCACTTTATTATTTCTTTCGCGTAAGAAGCACATAATCCACTAGACTTTCCCTAATCGTTGCCACTTTATTTCTTGCGCGTAAGAAACACATAATCCACTGGACTTTCGCTAATCGTTCTCACTTTATTTCTTGCGCGTAAGAAACAAACCAGCCACTAGACTTTCCCTAATCTTTTTCACTTTATTTCTTAAGCGTAAGTAACGCATCATCTACCGGACTTTCCCTAATTGTTCTCACTTTATTTCTTACGCGTAAGAAACACATCATCCACTAGACTTTCCCTGATCGTTCTCACTTTATTTCTTGCGCGTAAGAAACACAAAATCCACCCGACTTTCCCTAATCGTTCTCACTTTATTTTTTGCGCGTAAGAAACACAAAATCCACTGGACTTTCCCTAATCGTTCTCACTTTATTTCTTTCGCGTAAGAAACACATAATCCACTGGACTTTCCCTAATCGTTCTCACATTATTTCTTGGGCGTAAGAAACACATAATCCACTGGACTTTCGCTAATCGTTCTCACTTTATTTCTTGCGCGTAAGAAACAGATAATCCACTGGACTTTCGCTAATTGTTCTCACTTTATTTCTTCCGCGTAAGAAACACATAATCCACTGGACTTTCGCTAATCGTTCTCACTTTATTTCTTGCGCGGAAGAAACACATAAATCACTGGACTTTCGCTAATCGTTCTCCCTTTATTTCTTGCGCGTAAGAAAGACATAATCCACTGGAGTTTCCCTAATCTTTCTCTCTTTATTCTTGCTCCTAAGAAACACATAATCCACTGGACTTTCGCTAATCGTTCTCACTTTATTTCTTGCGCGTAAGAAACACATAATCCACTCGACTTTCGCTAATCGTTCTCACTTTATTTCTTGCGCGTAAGAAACAGAAAATCCACTGGACTTTCGCTAATCGTTCTCACTTTATTTCTTGCGCGTAAGAAACAGAAAATCCACTGGACTTTCGCTAATCGTTCTCACTTTATTTCTTGCGCGTAAGAAACACAAAATCCACTGGACTTTCCCTAATCGTTCTGGCTTTATTCCTTGCGTGTAAGAAACACAAAATCCACTGGACTTTCGTTACTCGTTCTCACTTTATTTCTTGCGCGTAAGAAACACATAATCCACTGGACTTTCCCTAATCGTTCTCACTTTATTTCTTTCGCGTAAGAAACACATCATCCACTAGAATTTCCCTAATTTTTCTCCCTTTATTTCTTACTCGTAAGAAACACATTATCCACTAGAATTTCCCTAATCGTTCTCACTTTATTTCTTACGCGTAAGAAACACATCATCCACTAGAATTTCCCTAATCGTTCTCACTTTATTTCTTACCCGTAAGAAACACATCATCCACTGTAGTTTCCCTAATCGGTCTTACTTTATTTCTCACCCGTAAGAAACATATCATCCACTGGACTTTCCCTGATTGTTCTCACTTTATTTTTTACGCCTAAGAAACACGTAATCCACTGGACTTTCCCTAATCATTCTCACTTTATTATTCCTTGCGGGTAAGAAATACATAATCCAGTGGACTTTGCCTAATCGTTGTCACTTTATTTCTTGCGCGAAAGAAACAAATCATCGCCTAGACTTTCCCTAATCGTTCTCACTTTATTATTTCTTTCGCGCAAGAAGCACATAATCCATTAGACTTTCCCTAATCGTTGCCACTTTATTTCTTGCGCGTAAGAAACACATAATCCACTGGACTTTCGCTAATCGTTCTCACTTTATTTCTTGCGCGTAAGAAACAAACCAGCCACTAGACTTTCCCTAATCTTTTTCACTTTATTTCTTAAGCGTAAGAAACGCATCATCTACTGGACTTTCCCTAATTGTTCTCACTTTATTTCTTACGCCTAAGAAACACATCATCCACTAGACTTTCCCTGATCGTTCTCACTTTATTTCTTGCGCGTAAGAAACACATAATCCACTAGACTTTCCCTAATCGTTCTCACTTTATTTCTTGCGCGTAAGAAACACATAATCCACTGGACTTTCCCTAATCGTTTTCAGTTTATTTCTTACGCGTAAGAAACACATTCACCCTATTATTTCTAAAACTTTAGAAACGCATCGTTCTTATTCATCATATCTCTTCTCAAACTCTACTTTATTCGTTTGATGCTTCATAGTTAGTTTATGTGGGACTATATACACCAACAAATAATATTCTAAACAATACGGACAGAACCAACGTGTAACTTCCATATATATTACTTTAATAATCGGTTCAGTTTATTCCAAAATGATTCTTTTTTGTAAACAAAGTAGAACCTTTTATTGGAAAATTTACTTGATACAAATGAGTATACTTCATACTTGTTCATACAATATTGGCACATAATTTTATCCATTCTATTAATATGAGTCAATCATGGGACACAAGTCAATCAAGCCAAACTGTAAGCCAATCGAGCCAATCAAGTCAATCAAGTCAATCAAGCCAAAGTCAAACCCAAAGACTAAGTCAATCAAGCCAATCAAGTCAGAGTTCAATTTGGGATTCTCAACCTTCGGGTGAAGAATGGTTGCCATCAGACTACGAAGAAACTGATTCAGACTAAAAACATATGGAGAGAAAACAAGATATATTATTGGTGATGGAATTGAGTGAAACAAATAAGTTTAATTGTGGAAATGTTATCCACGAAGAAATGATCAAAATGGACTACATCAATTGTCCATTTTGCGATGAAGAATTGCAACAACCAACAATTAAAATAGTGTCATGTTGTGAAAAACAAGACATGATAAATAACAAGGGTACAAATGTATACCGCAATTGTGGTACAGTAAGTGGTTATGATACAGCCAGTGAGTACGTTGATTTTCATGAAAACAAGTACAAGATTGTCAAGAAATCGATTTAACAAAGAAAATATCATTTAGACAATGTGTTAAACGATATCACTAGTAAAAAATGGATGGCAGTTATCAGTACACAATAAAAATAGAATACATGATATTTTCCGAAAAATAGACAGGATAATGCCACAAATTAATGGTGATCGTAAACGAATGATTAACATTAATTTTATTCTAAAAAAATTTTCGAATGTTTGGATTTACCGACTGATAATATACCAATAACGAGGTCCAAAAAACTTTGCTGATGTTGAATATTATTGGAGTAAAATAATTAATCTTATTCACTTGTGAACAATTTATTAAACTTATCCTCAAACTTGTCGTATAATGGACACATGTCTATTATGATAGTATTTCTACAAAGCTTTCAACTCTGATATCTCAGCTTCGGTTAAATTGTTATCGATATGATTGAAATTGAAAGCAGTCTTTGATGCTTTCATATATATGGTTTAGATATTATTTAATCCAATTCAAAATATGTCCCCAACCTTTTTTTTCTGCTGCTACCATAGCGTGAAAAGCATCTCCACCAATTGCATAAAGGTTTGTTGTGAACCCCATTCGATATGTATTTTTGAAGATGTAGGTTGAGGAAAAGAACGTGTTGTTGTTATTGTACCAGGCATTCCTGCAATTTCGGCATTTATATTTTCACCGTTTTTAACAACCCATATCATGAATTGTTTATTTTTGAAATTATTTGTTATATCGATAAATAGTTGTTCGTTACGATTGAATGTGATTGTAAGTCGGTAAGTTCTACCACCACTACCATCACTGTCTAAACGATTCAGTATTCTTACATAGAATATGTCTCTCTGAGTATTTACAAACGCGCCAAAATTCTCTGAAAAATTAGTATCATGTTTGATAACGAAAAACATGGAGAAATCTTTCTGGACGTCGATATTGACATTCATTTCGCCATAGAAACCACGGAAACGGTAAGTTAAATTGAAAACAGAAAATGGTATACTACTCGGTGAACCAGTCCGAGTAGTCACTTTCAAATCGTCCAACGCAGTCACACTAGGACCACTTCTTTTCAACTCTTCTGGATCTAACAAGTCTGCGTAAAATTCGAATAATCTTTTTAACACCTCGTCGTGCAATGCCACTCGGGCTATTTGTTTTTCAGCAACGTATACTTTTGTTGTCAGTTCAGTGATGTTGTAGTTGAAAGGATCGATTTTGGTTTGCATTTCTCTTCTGAAAAATTTTACAAGATTATCTTCAAACTCATTCAACTGTTTGATATTCACAGTATCATTATTTTCGACACCGTCTTGGACATTTTTTTATCTGATTTTTCATGTCAATATTTTCATTAAAGTTTGCCGTTTGAAATTCAACAGCAGTTTTGAATGTCAGTTTGCCATTTTCTAAATAATACAGCTCATCGAAGACATCTTAGCTCAGAGCGCTCTGTTTTCCCTCGATCCCATAAATAACCAAATGACCACGCCCCTGAGATGGACTGTTTGTAATACCCTGACATTTCAAGTCAACGTTGAATATGAACTCGCAGCGTGTTACACTACTTGTCCTCTTAGATTTAAGCGCTGCTTTTGACACCGTGGACCACGCGATTTTGCTAAAACGCTTGACCACTGATTTTGGTATAGGCGGGAAGGCTTTAGAGTGGTTCTCGTCGTATTTGTCGGGACGCAGCCAGCGTGTTTTGTTTGAGGGGGCTACATCTGGTAGCTTCGATCTGCGTTTTGGTGTCCCACAAGGCAGCTGTCTCGGCCCGCTTCTGTTTGTGGTTTACGCCTCCAAGCTCTTTGAGATAGTACAAGTCCACCTGCCGAATGCGCACTGCTTCGCTGACGACACGCAACTTTACTTGTCTTTTAATCCTAACAGGCCTATGGATCAAGTGAAGGCATTGGAAGCTATGGAGCGATGCATTAGTGACTTACGTAAATGGATGTACCGGGACAAATTAAAGATCAACGATGATAAGACTGAATTTCTTGTTATCGGATCGAGATAACAGTTGCTGAAAATTAATCACAGTTCAGTCCGTGTTGGCATGATCGATATTAAGCCTGTTAAGGTAGTGCGTAATCTAGGCGCCTGGTTCGACTCGCATTTTTCTGTGAAGGTGTTTTATTAAAGCATCCTTCGAGGAGAATGAAAAAGTCATTTGGTGACAGATCCTTCACTGAGTGTGTCTGTGCCCACTCTGTGTAACGCTCTTCCTGTTAGCCTCCGCATGATCAAATGTATTTCCACGTTTAAGTCAAATCTTAAAACTTATCTTTTTAAATTAGCTTTTAATATTTCTTAAATATGTATATATAAATAAATGATGTAGTGTTTTTTTAATTATTTTTAAATTTTATTGTAGATTTTTAATACTTGTATAGTTTTAGGTTATTTATTGTTGTAATGCGCTTTTGATCAGCTGGTATGTTAAAAAGCGCACTATAAATGAATAAATTATTATTATTATTATTATTATTAACGTAATTGTATTCAGGTGGAGTTACATCGTACTTATGGAAGTGAATGATGAATCCACTATATTTCGAAAACAGCCTGATTGTTTGTTGACTGATATTCAGTTAGGAGGAAACAACCATCCTCAAATGGGTAAATTTGTGTAAAAACACAAACGAAACGGTTTGATTGTTGACAATATATTCAAACCGATAAGAAGTATAGCATCATCTGTATTCCAAAATGTTGCCAAACCAATCGCGAAAAAAGCAATAAAATCTGGCCGGAGTAGAACACGCTGGTGAGCGTTTGGGTAAAAAAAGCAGCAGAGAAATCAGGTGATCTGATGATGAAACGACTAAGAGGTGTGAAACAAAAAACACCAACACTTCCAACGATAAAAGAAGAAAGTAGAGATATAATATTGAATCGTTTAATATCAGGAGAAGGTGTAAGGAAAAGGAAAGGAAAGGGACTACTGCTCGGAAAAACAGTCGATTCAACTCAATTCCAATACTTGGTCAAATATTATAAAACACGAATTTTTATCTAAACTAATAGTATAATGGCTTTTAGATCAAGTGAAATGTTACAACGAAATGAGTTTGTAAGATACCAGTCAGGTGATGCAATCAGAGCACCAGCTAATGGTGAACACCAAGATAAAAATGGATACAAATTTACAATCAATGACAGATCAGCGTTTTACGATTGGTATAATGCTTATTTTAAAAATTCTGTTTCAAGTACCAAAACTCGCTGATGGAACAGCTTATGGTGGAGGTGATAGAATTACGGTCATCAATGGCTCACACTCTTTCATCAATCATCTGATGATCAAATCTGCTGATAAAATCGTATATGATACAGATAATCTCCACAAGGTCAGTTTTGTGAAGAATCTATTGGAGTATTCTGATGATTTCAGCAGATCAGTTGCAAAAAACGGTCTTTGGTATTTGGATACTAGCCATCAGATTGCTAATGCTAATCAGAATGCAGGATTTGAAGCAAGACGAAGGTTAACAGTGGGAAATGCTGATGTCAATGTTATTATTCCTGTCAATAGATATTCATTCTTCGAAGTGTTAGAAGATAAGATGCTTATACCAATGCAATTACAATTCAATATAACACTTCAGAATGATGATGAGCTAATTCAAAAAGCGGATGCTGCCGATGATGGAAGAGTCGCCATTAATCGTTTTCTATTATGGGTGCCCAAATTAATTCCAAAAGATAGTCTATATGACAATTTTGTCAGCTCATTTTTGAAAGAAACTAAATGGTCCTATCTGAGATCGTCTATCAAATGTCCGCTCCAGCACAAGCAAGTGGTTTTGATCAGATTTCAGCAAGTGTGGATTATGTTAAACATATATTTGTATATCTCCCAAGAAATAAAACAAATGTCGTGGCAGAAAATCCTTACTTATTTGATACTTATAAATCGAATGCCGCTGATGCTAATAGTTATCTGACGACATGTACATTAGAATATGGAAGTGGAATATTTTATCCAGAAACTGAGTATGATACAGAAACTAAGGTGAGAATTTTTAACGATTTGTCTTATGCTGCAAGAAGAAATGATTTTAATACTGGTACACAACTGAATCTTGCAAATTTTAATGGTCTTTAGGGTATGATATATTTTGATTTAACAAACCAAACAGAAAAAGTTACAAGGGATCCCAAACAGTTAATTTTCAGATACAAAATAAATGCTGCTCCAGCAGCTGCATTCAATGTTGACGCAATTGTCTTTTACGAAGAGATGCTGGTTGTGATTAAAAAAATTGGTAATGAGTTAGTTATTGTGTAAATAAATAGAATAGCAAATATAGAAGTTAGTTAGTTATTCCTCAATACGAGGATGTTTTTCAAAATACATATTTTATATAATCTATATAATATATGACGCAATTATTTGAAATAAGGGTGAAATTATCACCAAATCAGAAAAAGAATCTTGCTAGTGCATTTCATAAGCGTGAAACCATTGTTCTCAGGCTTTCAAAAGATGCACTAACTGGAAATAACGTTTTGTACGTTGCACAAAATGTGCCGAAACGATTGCACAAGAATAAACAGCTGAATAAAGGATTGGACATCAAACTGGCTAAGACTAATATCAGAAACCAGGTTCGAGGTAGTCTGTTGACAAGCATATTAAGTTTAGGTCGTACTTTTGCACCTACCATAGCAAAGAAAACCTTGCATTATCTGCATTGGCCGGATTAGCTTCAGAAGGTGCTTTCCAAATTGTGAAGAAAATAACGGGAAGAGGCCAAACAGGTGGTGTTTTTATGATACCAAATAATAGTATTAGTGATCTTGTGAATACTTTTCACCATCTATTAACCAGAAAACAAGCTAGAGATTTGGCAAGAGTATTAGCAAGAGGTGATCCGAATGTTCTTCTGAAACTCTCCAATAAACAAATAGGTTCCGGGCTAGGAATTTATAAGAAATCCAAAATTGCAAAAGAAAGCGATTGATTGGGGAATTAAGAAAGCAACTCCTGTTATTCAAAAAGTTGGATCTGAAGCAATTAATTAATTATCAACCAAAGTGAGACCAAATTACAAATATAAAACTGACAGAATGGATCTTGATGCTGACATGTACAAAGGAGGTGCAATTGATATCCAAAAAGCGATTGGCAAAATACCAAAACCAAAGGCTGGATGGACACCAGGAAAGTACAAATAAATGGGACCATATAATCCATTGAATAAGCAATTAGAATACAACCCATGCACCGGTGAGTTCTCAAATGGTACGTACAACCGTGCAATAAGGTGGATGAGATAGCTGCTGATCACGATATTTGTTATGATATGGGAAAAAAAAACAAAGGTGATTGTGATTGGCAAATGGTTTCATCACTGGATGAAATACCATATGGTGAAATGCCAAAGAGGGGATCAACAGCACGATTCTTGATTGATCGATAAAAAACAGAAACTGGGTCTTGGGGTATCAAAAAACGGAAGAATCCGTCGAGTGAAGTGAACTGGCAAGAAAAATTAGCTGATGAATTACACAAACCAGTAAAACGTAACTTTACTCGACGGCGTGTAACAGTCAATCATATTGATGAAATATGGTGTTCTGATTTAGTTGAAATGCAGCAGTTCAGCAAGTGGAACAAGGGCTACAGATATCTTCTGATGGTTTCAGATGCGTTTAGTAAATACGGTTGGATTGTACCGTCGAAGGATAAAAAAGGTGAATCTGTAACTGAAGCATTCAAATCTATTATCAGAGAGGGAAGAAAACCTGAGTACTTATGGACTGATGAGGGTAAAGATTATTATAACAAGCATTTGAAGGACTTGTTGGATAAGAATAACATAACACTGTATTCCACGGTAAATGAAGAAAAATCATTGTGAAAGATGGAATAAAACAATAAAAACCAAAATGTGGAAGCAGTTTACTATTTGGGGTAATACAGTAATCAGTATTTGGGTATTCTACCCAAAATATTAGAACAGTATAATAACACCAAACATGGTTCAATAAAAATGACACCTGTTGAAGCTAGTCAGGAAAAAATGAAGGAATTGTATACTTTAATCTGAATAGTAATACAGAACCATCATCAAAACGGAAGTTTAAAATCGGTGATAAGGTTAGAATAAGCAAAGGCAAGAGAAAAGTATTCGACAAAGGATATACCCCTAATTGGACTGAGGAGGTATTTACAATTGATAAGATCCAATATGCGAATCCAGTCACTTACAAATTAAAAGATCTCCACGGTGAAGAGATAACAGGCAGTTTTTATGACCCTGAGCTGTTAAAAGCCAAACAGGATATATTCAGAATTGAAAAAATCATAAGGAGAAATCATAAGAAGAAGCAAGCGTTAGTAAAGTGGAAGAGATACAGTGATGATTTCAACAGTTGGGTACCACTAAAGGATGTGCTGAAAATATAAACGTTAATCGAGTAATGTATATTAGCGACATTACTTGGTTTTGGTGAAAATAGTATAGCCTATATATACAGATAGATCGTCTATCAGATGTGTTATTTTTGCCATATCTGCTTTTGCTATTATGATAGCCAAAAATATTATTGTTTCTGGCTATATGTATATTTTATCTAAAGCCATATATTCAAATGAATACTTGGAGCCGTCTAACTTTGAAAAGGCATATTTATAGCCATATTTTTTTATCGCAAGTCATTTTCACTGAACCAGCACTAGCATGAAGCTTTTTTCCAGCACTGGATAAACTTTTGAAAATCATAATCGTCCCATCGGAGCAGTTTATTGATTTGACTTTTTTCTTATTCAAATGATTATACTTCACAAAAGAATAATCTCGATTTTTTGCTGCTTTCTTACTATTCTCACTTTGTGATAATAATTGTAAATTATACAGTCTATTATCAGTTTTCACATCATTAATATGATCAATGACTTTATCACTCGGAATTGAACCGTTGAGACATTCCCATATAAATCTGTGAGCTAGCATTGAGTTTTGTTTGAATCCCAGCCCGCTGACAGAACAACGATTATATCCACAATGATTTAAGCTGCACCCAACTATTTTCATTGTTCTGGTATTAATAACCTTGCCAAGATTCGACGCGGCATATTTATTATACAAAGGATGAACCTTATATATTTCAATTTCATTTTTCATACTCATACTACCAATATATCAATAACGTTTCTCTTTTATATCAAATTCAAAAGCTCTGTTTTGCCACTTGGTGAATAAGTTTTTGATTTGCAGAGGCCTGAGATAGCCTAATTTATGCTGTTTCTGGCTGAAGGAGTTTTTTGATTTCCAGAGGGGTGTCAAGAGTACTTTTTGGTCATGACCCGACTTCGCGAAGGGTTTCTAGTAGAAGGATTTTTTTTGATTTCTAGAGGGTTGGGAGACATGAAATTTGCCAATGAGAGGGCGTAGGACAAAACATACCCTAAGAGGCCTGAAAATGCATTTTTCGAGTTGAGGCCCGGCGAGGGTATTTTTTGGGTTTCTAGGGGAGTGGGTATGCCGTTTTTTGCATAATGTCCTAGTACCGCCATTTACTATACTACTTTCGGTTTTCAAAAAAATCGCCAGAAGAAAAACGTTTTGAAAACTTACTTATGAGCAGTCTGGCCGAAATATTAACTCACTTAGTGACTATAACTAGAAAGTTGCCGAGACCGGGCTAGGCACAGCGTAATTTTGACCAACTTTGGGTCGATTTCCAGGAATTTCCCAGCCCTAAGGTCTCTGAGCTAATTGGAGAAGACTTTGGTTTTCAGTGAAATGGCCAGAAGAAAAATTTTTCAACGCTTACTTATGAGCAGTCTGGCTGAGATATTAAGTCACTTAGTGACTATGACTAGAAAGTCGCCGAGACCGGGCTACGCTGCAGCGAGATTTTGACCAACTTTGGGTGGATTTCCAGGAACTTGGGCGATATTTTCCAGTCGTAGGGACTCTAAACTAATTCGAGAAGACTTTGGTTTTCAGTGAAATGGCCAAAAGAAAAATGTTTGAACGCTTACTTATGAGCAGTCTGGCCGAAATATTAACTCACTTAGTGACTATCACTAGAAAGTCGCCGAGACTGGGCTAGGCGCAGCGCGGTTTCAGTTGACGAAATGTTAACTCACTTAGTGACTATGACTAGTAAGTCGCAAATACCTGGCTACGCGCCGCGCGATTTTGACCAACTTTGGGTGGATTTCCAGGAACTTGGGCGATATTTCCCAGCCCTAGGGACTCTAAACTAATTGGAGAAGACTTTGGTTTTCAGTGAAATGTCCAGAAAAAAAATTTTTGAACGCTTACTTATAAGCAGTCTGGCCGAAATATTAACTCACTTAGTGACTATGACCAGAAAGTCGCCGAGACCGGGCTACGCGCAGCGTAATTAAAGGGACCCTTGGGGAAATTAGCCGATCACCTCAATACTCTTTGTTTGGTTACTTCTCTTTTTATTTCCACTATTGATGACTTCATTAGAATACTGACAACGTTCCCCTACTGCCACTCTTGCCTGATTACAGCAATTACTACAACTCTGATGCGTAGGTTTGGCCCGCGCTCGTTTATCTGGATCACACCCGTGCTGTCAATCAGCTGTCTAATACGTCAAATTCGGAAATCAACGCTGATGTCAGTACATGCGCTGTGTTCTACTACCAAGAATTCGCAGAATTTACTTAGTGAAAAATCTTTTCATTTCTGAATTTCCACTATCAAGCATAGGGTGTATGATCCAAATAAATCAGCACGTTCAATATAACAATTATCAAGAATAAGTTTACAAATTAAAATCAAGGAAAAGTGCCAGGATCTCTAATAAAAGTTGTTGTTGAAAATTCTGTACGACTAAAGTGTTACAAGAAATAGGTATGCAAACTCCCAGCTTCGTGGGAGGGAGTTCCAGTTGAAGCCATCCATCTCATTAAGTGAACGTGCTCTTTTGGTACAAACATATCTTAACGAGGTGCCGCTGCTATTGTAAGGAATCTTTTCTTTATTTGGGTCGAAGTGTGAACGACAATCCTCAACAAAAGTCCTTGGCACATCTGGATCAGACAGCACGAAAATGCGCTGACAAGGTATTTTGGGGACAATACCTAATCACATCATTAGAAGGGGGAACCCCCTTCCCCCCCGACAATGTTGTAAGCGGGCAATGACCACTTCATCACGATTAACAAAATTGATTTGGGCGGAACGGGGCGAACTGATAAATTGCCCTGACAGATATTGCAAAAGTGGGAAGGTGTGCCAAGACTTTTGTCGGAGATTGTAGGAATAAAGTAATTAAACATCACTATAAAACTCCCTGAACAGCTCAGTAAAAAGGGCAAGGTTTGACTGAAAAGTTGGACAGGAGACTAAAAATAAGTTAAGGAGTCTAACGCGACTAATTCCAAAAAGAGTGCTTCCAAAATCTAGATTTCAATTTTTATTTTGTTTTCTCGATCGACACCCGCGAGTAAACAAACGAGTTGCTGAACAACGCAGCTGACCCGAAAACATGTAGTATAGCAACGGTGCCCGCAGAACATGAATGTACCAAGGTATTTTACCAGGTCTAACAAGAATCAGTTAACAAATTATTTAAGTAGATACTACATTAAAAATAGTTAGATTACAGGGCACTATTTCCAGCGTAACAACAGTCAGGTAATTTACACATACGAAGAACTAGTTCCTAGGAAACGTAGCACCCGCGTATACAACAACAACGATAAGAAAGGCAACATTTGATCAGCTAGTCAAGGAGCAAGTCCGTAATGTCAATGTATCCCAAACACCTAAAGTATTCCAATATTATATTTCGAATGACCCAACACCTATTTCTTAAAACATTACCGTTGCCTTTTTACCCATTATTACAACGAATAAATATGGTTAAGAATTGATATCTTGTTTGCATTTTATTGTTTTACATATTCTCCACCCTTAGATTGAGCTAGTCCCTAGCTCACAGTGAGTTAATAGAATGCAAGCAAGATAACATGACAATACCATAACAAAAAAAATGGAGGCATATATATATATATATATATATATATATATATATATATTCATTAAATGTAGTTCAGGACTTCAGGAGTGATTCATCGTTTTATTGCTACAGACCTGTTTCGTATGGTCAACAAGTGACCACACTCATCAGGCAACATCAACGAATGACCGGTTAATTTAAATGCTGGCGGTTAAATAGAAATTCAAATAGTTGCTATGGTGCTGATTATTGCGTTACGTTATCTTAAGGTTTTTGAGTACATATCTGTTTCTGTGAGGGCACGAAGTTGCTAATTCATTACGTTTGTTGAGGCTACATAGGTCTTTCCTGCAGATTATTAGAAATTTTTCGTAAAGACATAAACTGCATTTTTTAGTTACGTTGTTGTAAGGCTTGGATTTTCTGAGGACTTTCCATGCTATATTGAATGGTTTCTTGGCGTCTTTCAGTTTCCATACATGTTTTGACAGTTCGGTGCTGTTTCTTTTGTTGACGTGTCGGAAGG
Organism: Orbicella faveolata; assembly: GCF_042242905.1. Taxonomy (NCBI): domain Eukaryota; kingdom Metazoa; phylum Cnidaria; class Anthozoa; order Scleractinia; family Merulinidae; genus Orbicella; species Orbicella faveolata. Next base: position 616,106 of record NW_028301581.1, on the reverse strand, counting down.
ATGTTGTATGATTTCTGAAACGTTCTTTGAAGTTTGTTGCGAGTCCTACGTATGATTCTGTTTCTGTGTCGGTTGTTACGGTTGCTTGGTATACCACGTTCGTTTCAAGGCATTTACCTTGAAGGGGGCATTCGTCTTTTGTTCGGCAGTTGCACTGTTTGTTGGGTTGTTGTGTTGGGGCTGTGTTGTAATCGGAGAGGAGTGTTTTGTTGTGTGACGAGATAATGGATTTCATGTTGGGCATGCAGGAGTAGCTAAGCTTGAGCGTGTGTCTGTTGAAGATCTTGTTAAGTGGGTGGTTCTTTGGGAAGCATTTGTCGACTATGTGGAGGAACTTCTTTCCTAGATTGGTTTTGACGTTGGAGTTCCATGGGGGATTGTTAACTGAAATCCATTCACCACAAGGAAATAGAATTTATATATACATATATATATCTTCACGAACTCAACACTACAGCTGAACAATGTATAACCTACAAGTAAAAATTATGTGGACATACGGCATTAAAAGAAAATCGCATAAGCGAAGGGTTGATAGGAATAACAGTGTTCAAAAATGCTCACGTAAAATCTTAATTGTAATATAAAGTGTAAACAGAAGATTAAACCTAGTTGAGTTTCTTACTGCTGAGTTAACAGACAAAAATTTAGTAGTATTCGTGTCAAACCCCGCTTAGTAACTTCATGAAATACTTAACAAAATTGTTTGTTGTTTGCTTGTTTCAGTGTTTTTTTTTTGGTTTAGTTTATGTTTCTTTGTTTTCGTGAATGATTGGTAGTTATAAATAACGAAAGCGTGTCAATGGCTCATTCTAGTAATACAATACGGAATTTCTGATTTATCGGGTGGTTTACGTTGTTTTGGCATGAAGAATTTGTAAGGAGGTGTATTGGCCTGACAAACAGTAACAATTGCTTCCTTTAGAGGGCTGTGCCTTGCAAAATCCAAAACTTTCCTTATTTCTTCCGTCATAGGAGTATTGGTCAGATATTCTGTTAAACTAGGAAAGGTTACTGCTTCTTCGTAAGTTGGCAATTTAGAAAAATCTTTATCTGAGTCAACTGTTGTGCTTGTTCCATTATGTTTGGAGCTGGAAATTTGCTGTGTTTCACACGCGTTGTCGTGAACTAAGTCTTCTTGGCAGCTTGCTTGGCTGGGCAAGACAAAGAGACGAGAGTCAGTGGTAATTTCCTGGGAATACGAAAGAGTTTCGGTTTTCTTTGTGTGCACATTGGGTATGGCTTCCGAATCTAAATTCCTAGTCCTGAAAATACCTGAAGTGGTCTGACTGCGTAAGTCAGATTTTGGTAAAACCTGTTGTACAACTTGATCAGGGGTTTACAAGGGTTGTTTACTCACAATGCTTTGTTCATTTTCCTTTGGAGCGTCTTCCATTTCTGTGTGAAATATTTTCTCGTTAATCTCTTCTCTTAAAATTGGGTAACTTCTTTTCTGTTTTAATATTGGTTTTAATTTAACTGACGATATATTATGATTTCTTGTATCTATTTTTAACTTCTTCAATGCGTTCCCGTTTTTCTATGGTTTCGTCACTGTTTGTGGTGATAACATCTTTGAGATGTAATTCTTTCCTTTCTAGGTCATCTACGTAGGTACTTTGATGTTTATCAATAATCACGGTAACGCCAGCGTTAATGTTTCCATCGGGACAAATTGACATGTTGTTAACACCTTGTGCGGCGTCATCGCTGAGTGAGAAAACTGTCTGATTTTGCGGTATTCTCTTGGTAATATTAATATGGACATAGCCAGTCTCCATTTTATTTTCAATTTCTGATAAATGATATTTGCGCACTTTCACTTGTGTATTTCTGTTAACCTTTCTTTTATTGCGTCTCGTATGTTGAGAACTCTGGTTCAATTTGGTAACTGTATTTAATTTTCTCAACATGTATTATCAAAAGTTACATTGTGATTACTATTTTTCGTCGCCGAAGAAAGCGGACATAAAGATTCCCTAGACTGTGTTTCAGACACGATATTTTTAGAAGGATATGGGTGTCCCGGGATTACCACGATATCCGAAATAGGCGAGTCAGAAAAACTGTCATCAAGGCGATTGTGACTATTTACAATTGGCGATTCCGTGCGAATATCATCAATACTATTTACACCTGTTTTACAAGTAGAAACATTATGTCGAGCAACCGAATGTCTTGGAGAGAATCTGCTATCTATAGTGGTAAAACAATTTCTGGGCTTATAACTAACTTGATTGTTGTTTCTAGTTGCTCTTCGAAAACCTTGTCTATAATATTTAAATAATTTTGTTCTACCAAAACGGACTCTTGGGGTACCAACAAGAGTCCTTAGGCGTTTCCCTGGTTGGAATTTGGTGGTTCCTCTATGGCTAACATAGAACGTCGATTGTAGAAGGGGTGAATACGGAATTCATTACTATATTCATCATTCCAGCCTCTGTAAGATCGGTCATATGAGCGATTGGCGGAATGGCGCGGATTCTGATACCGCCTTAGAACACTCTCTAAATATGTTAACCGTCGCTGTAACTGGTCTAGTTGACTGTTTGGTCCCTGCTAATTACTAGGTTGAAAAGGGCGCGATGTCCCAGGAGGCTGATCATCATAAGCAGCCATAGCATAAGTTGCGTTTATGTGCTGCTGCTGACGCTGTTGTTGTTTTTGGAGTGTTTTAATGTGATTGGACAATTCGTCCAGTTTCTTTTCAGCAGCTGAAGGACCTGGAGCTGGCGCAGCGGTGGCTATCACCGCATTGTTCAAGTACTTGAAGGTTGCTCCAGGAATTTAGTAAACGTGATTTGCATTTTCGTTAACACAGATTGAGTATCTGAAGCAGCCTGGCGGCGATTGACGATGTCCTTCATACGCTTGAGACTCGGCCTCCTGAAACGTCTTTGGCCTACCTATAGTGACACATAGGCTTGAAGGTCGCCCTGTAATACCTCAATAAAATATCTCACTGTTTCTACGTCAGACAATTTTGATCGTTTGCATAGGCGCGTAATATCAGTAATGTAATCGTCGATGGGCTCGTTTGGAGCGTGTTTACGCGCACTTAATTGTTGACTTAAAATCCAATCCTGTGGGCCAGAGCCAAAACGTGCGCGAAACGCATCAAAAAGAGCAGATAAAGTGCTGGTAGTTTCCTCAGCTAATGTGACAAAGCAGGCGTGCGCAATGCCCCGCAAATAGAGTGAAAAAGCATTAGGTTGCAACTCCTCCGACCAATTATTTAATTTGGCTATGCCACGAAAATTCTTCAACCATACTGACGCGTCCGCTATAGGATTTCCATCAAAAATTTCTGGCTTCAAGCCGTGATCATGACTAGTTGCTTTTTGGTCAATCTTATTTTGTAGAGAATCTAATTGTGTGCGTGTCGTATGCGCTTCTTTTTCTAGATCGCCTTTTATTGTCGTCAGAAAAGAGGTAAAGAAGGCTTTAAATTCTTCTTTTTGGGCAGCATTCATGATATCGGATACAGGACAAACACAAATATTACTTTCTCTGTGCGTTTCAATCAGCTGTGCCTGATGTATTTGAGAACGCGTAACGATCTTTTTAGAGGCTTTAGGCCTAAGTGGCATAAATTGCAACAACCACTATTCCTATCAATTCCAATTAAATGTCGGTGCAAACTTTTAACTAAAAGATAAGAGAATTGGATCACCACAACGAACAGTAGCACAAGTACGTAAGTACTAATAAATATATTATTTAAAACTAGCATAGGGTGCTAGAAAAGGTTACGAAAAAGGAATAATGAGTACGCAACATCAGTAGGCCTTACGCTCCATCTGGCGGGTTGATTTCCTGGCTTGTCCTGGCTTGACCTGGTTTGTGCTGGCTTGACTTGGCTTGACTCAGCTTGTCCTGTTTCTCTTAGTTCTGCAAGTAACTCCGTAAAAGAAAGACACGCACGCGTCGGCTTCTACTTCTTGGAACTTAACCCTCAATGTTCAGTTCTGTTTATTTTTTGTCTCAGTTCCCTTTAGACAGCGACTGTAAACGTTAATGTTGGCGTTTAATCCACCGTCTGCATATGATGATGATGTTAATTACAACATCCACGGTCGAGCAGTTGGTAACCGGAGTGGTCCGGTTAAAACATTACGGCCATAGCCACGTCTAGTCATCCACTGATCGGATTTTCGACACAAAATCCGGGCCGTCGGGCACCGAAACCGGAACTCCACCGGCTTGTTAAAGCGACCTTGGGGAAATTAGCCGATCACTTAAACACTCTTTGTTTGGTTAGCTCGCTTTTTATTTCCACCATTGGTGACTTCATTACAATACTGACAACGTTCCCCTACTGCCACTCTTGACTGATTACAGCGATTACTACAACTCTGATGCGTAGGTTTGGCCCGCGCTCTTTTATCTGGATCACACCCGTGCTGTCAATCAGCTGTCTAATTCGTGTAATTCGACAATTAACGCTGATTTCAGTACATGCGCAGTGTTCTACTAGCATGAATTCGCAGAATTCACTTAGTGAAAAATCTTTTCATTTCTGAATTTCCACTATCAAGCATAGGGTGTATGATCCAAATAAATCAGCACGTTCAATATAACAATTATCAAGAATAAGTTTACAAATTAAAATCAAGGAAAAGTGCCAGGATCTCTAATAAAAGTTGTTGTTGAAAATTCTGAAAAATTGGACAGGAGACTAAAAATGAGTTAAGGATTCTAACGCGACTAATTCCAAAAAGAGCGCTTCCAAAATCTAGATTTCAATTTTTATTTTGTTTTCTCGATCGACACCCGCGAGTAAACAAACGAGTTGCTGAACAACGCAGCTGACCCGAAAACATGTAGTGTAGCAACGGTGCTCGCAGAAGTAGTAGTAGTAGTAGTAGTAGTAGTAGTAGTAGTAGTAGTAAGACTTTTTTTTACTAGGGTAGCATTTGACAGTAATAAAACTGATAACCTAATGGCCCTCAACATAAATGTACCAAAGTATTTTAACAGGTCTAACAAGAATCAGTTAACAAATTATTTAAGTAGATACTATATTCAAAATAGTTAGATTACAGGGCACTATTTCCAATGTAACAACAGTCAAGTAATTTACACATACGAAGAACTAGTTCCTAGGAAACGTAGCACCTGCGTATACAACAACAACGATAAGAAAGGCAACATTTGATCAGCTAGTCAAGGAGGAAGTCTATAATGTCAATGTATCCCAAACACCTAAAATATTCCAATATTATATTTCGAATGACCCAACACCTATTTCTTAAAACATTACCATTATCTTTTTACCCAATATTACAACGAATAAATATGGTTGGGAATTTATATCTTGCTTGCATTTTTATTGTTTTACAATTTTGACCAACTTTGGGTGGAATTCCAGGAACTTGGGCGATATTTCCCAGCCCTAGGGATTCTAAACTAATTCGAGAAGACTTTGGTTTTCAGTGAAATGGCCAGAAGGGAAATTTTTGAACGCTTACTTATGGGCAGTCTGGCCGACATATTAGCTCACTTAGTGACTATGACTGGAAAGTCGCCGAGAGCGGGCTACGCGCAGCGCTATTTTGACCAACTTTGGGTCAATTTAGAGGAACTTGGGTGATATTTCCCAGCACTAGGGACTTTAAACTAATTTTAGTAAGACCTTGGTTTCTAGAGAAATGGGCAGATAAGAATTTTTGACCACTTACTTAGTAGCAGTCTAGCAAAAATATTAACTCACCTAGCAACTATGACTAGAAAGTCGCCGAGATTGGGTTACCGGCAGCGCGATCTTGACCAACTTTGGGTGGATTTCCAACAACTTGGGCGATATTTCCCAGCGCTAGGGACTCTAAACTAATTCGAGAAGACTTTGGATTCTAGTGAAATGACCAGAAAAATATTTTTGAACTTTTACTTATGGACAGTCTGGCCAAAATATTAACTTACTTAATGACTATGACTAGAAAGTCGCCGAGACCGGGCTAGGCGCAGCGCGATTTATACCAAGTTTGGGTCGATATCCAGGAACTTGGGCGATATTTTCCAGTCCTAGGGACTCGAAACTAATTCCAGAAGACCTTGGTTTTCAGTGAAATGGCGAGAAAAGGTGTTTTGAACGCTTACTTATGAGCAGTCTGGCCGAAATATTAACACACTTAGTGACTATGACCAGAAAGTCGCCGAAACCGAGCTACGCGCAGCGCGATTTATACCAACTTTGGGTCGATTACCAGGGACTTGGGCGACATTTCCCAGCCCTAAGGAGTCTAAACTAATATGAGAAGACATTGGTTTTCAGGAAAATTGCGAGACGAAAAATTTTTGGACGCTTACTTATCAGCAGTCTGGCCAAAATAATAACTCACTTAGTGACTATGACTAGACCGGGCTACGCGCAGCGTGATTTTGACCAGAAGAAAAATCGACCAGAGGAAATCGACTAAAAGTTGGTCAAAATCGCGTTGCGCGTAGCCCGGTCGCGGCGACTTTCTGGTCATAGTCACTAAGGGAGGTATTATTTCGGCCAGACTGCTCATAAGTAAGCGTTCCAAACTTTTTCTTCTGGCCATTTTATTGAAAACCAAAGTCTTCTCGAATTTGTTTAGAGTCTTTAGGGCTGGGAAATATCGCCCAAGTGTTTGGAAATCGACCCAAAGTTGGTTGATTGGTTGATTGTTGAGTTGTTGAGTTTTTTTCCATAAATGACCAGAAGAAATGTTTGAAATTCATTACAAAACTGATTGGGGGCGAGGTCTATAATCACGGTGAAAAATGGTTAAGGGCTCTTTTTATGACTGGATATGTTGTATGCAAGCTCACTAACAAGACTCAACATCTGAGACGTTGTCAGATGTGATACTGTCAAGCAAACCCAACTCTTTAAACAATGTGTGGCCATAAATTTACTTTGACTTTTATCCAGAATGCCTGGGATTTAATGGGCCGGACGTCCATAAATTTCTACAAGTAATTAGGCAACAAGAATTGCAAGCTTCGTTAATAAGGGATTTATTACGCAACTGAAAATGTTCAGAAAAATGCCACGATCACAAACTGGAGAAACATTGCAAACTTCAAACGCGCAATTCTGATTGAAAGCCGACTAGTCGCATACTCGCGCCTGATGTTAAACAAAACAGAAGGGAAAAAGAGTTGGAAAGAAAACAAAACGAGTGTTTCGTGTGATCAAAGCAAGCTCTTTCAGAAACGCCATAACACTAACGAAAATCTTTAACAGTGATCGTGGGGGATCATTCTGGACAGTGCCCGGTCCAATACTTAGGGAATACTGTGCCAGCAATGAAGCAATTTGATTGGTTAATCTGAGTTCTTAACCCTCTGAACTAACTTAGTGATGAAATAGAAACTAGTTATGTAACGTTTTCTCTTGGTATACATTGGAATATCCCACTTGTATTCACTTGGTATATACAAAGAAAATACAAGTGACACAAGAGAAAGCGCTGCATAAGCGTTGCGTGCGAAAGGATACCCCCTATTCCCTCCCCGTTTACACCTGCTATGCAGGATGTATACATGGCTTATCATTATAAAAATAACAGAAATATCATTACAGCCGTAAAATAATGTTTTCAGTGACACGGCTGCAAAGGTAACAGAAAAGAAATACCACAATGTACAGCAAACACAAATTAATTTTTATTCCTAAAACATTCCAAAGCAAACAGAGGATGGTAATATTATCTAAAAAAAAGCTGGAAACACATCCATATCTACGAAGAGGAAAACAAAAGGAGCAATGTCAATAACAGGCCAAAATACTCAATACTTCTCATGAACACTACTATTAAGCTGCATTTAGCCAAGTCTTGCCATCACCTCGAGTATTCGTTTTTTTTTTCAATAAAAGGTCATTTACAATGCGAAACAGCATCTCGGTAATCGATCAACAGATTATTACAAACAATTCCTGCTCTAGCCAGGGCCAGAACCTAAGGATTAATTCACCATGCATATGGAATGTCATTCATTTTTATCTTGTTCAGTGTCAACTAAACTGCAATATTAATTCTCAATACTGATGTTCATTCAGCTCCATCTTGCTCATTTCAGAACTAAGATAGTAATTCTCCACATTAATTGTCATTCAGTTTTATCTTGCCCAGTGTCAGAACTTAAATAGTAAATCTCCATACTGAATGTCGTTCAGTTTTATCTTGTCCGTTGGCAGAACTGATATTGCAATTCTCCATACTGATTACTGTTCAGTTTTATCTTGTCCAGTGTCAGAACTGATATTGTTGTAATTCTCCATAATGATTGTCGTTCAGTTTTATCTTGTCCATTGTCAGAACTAATATTGTTGTAATTCTCCATACTGATTGTCGTTCAGTTCTATGTTGTCCAGAGTCAAAATTAATATTGCAATATTCCATACTGATTGTCCTTCAGTTTTATCTTGGTCAGTGTCAAAAATGATATTGTTGTAATTCTCCCTTCTCATTCTCATTCATTTCTATCTTGTCCACTGTCAGAATTGTTATTGTAATTTTCCATACTGATTGTCGTTGAGTTTTAACTTGTCCAGTGTCAAAATTGATATCATTGCAATTCTGCATACTGATTGTCGTTCAGTTTTATCTTGTCCATTTTCAGAACTGTTATTGTTGTAATTCTCCATACCGATTGTCATTCATTTCTATCTTGTCCAGTGTCAGAACTGATATTGTTGTAATTTTCCATGTTGATTGTCGTTCAGTTTTATCTTGCCCATTTTCAGAACTAATGTGGTTGTAACTCTCCACCCTGACTGCTGTTCAGTTTTATCTTGTTTAGTGTCAGAACTGATATTGTTATAATTCTACACACTGACTGCCCTTCAGTTTGATCTTTTTCAGTGCCACAACTGATATTGTTGTAATTCTCATTACAAATTGTCATTCAGTTTTATTTTTTGCAGTGTCAGATCTGAAAATGTTGTAATTTACCATGCTGATTGTCACTTTTTATCTTGTCTACTGTCAGAACTGATAATGATGTAGCTCTCCACACTGACTGCCGTTCAGTTTTATCTTGTTCAGTGTCAGAACTGGTATTGTTTAATTCTCCAAACTGACTGTCATTCAGTTTTATCTTTTGCAGTGTCAGAACTGATGTGGTTGTAATGATCTATACTGACCACTGCTCAGTTTTATCGTGTCCGTTGTCAGAACTGATATTGTTGTAATTCTTCACACTGACTGCCATTCAGTCTTATCTTGTCCATTGTCAGAACTATTGATGTAATTCTCCATTTTACCTGTCGTTCAGTTTTATCTTGTCCAGAGTCAAAATTGATATTGTTGTAATTCTCCCTACGGTTGTCGTTCAGTTTTATCTTGTCCTGTGTCAGAACTGATATTGTTGTAATTCTCCATACTGATACTGGTTAAGTTTTATTTTGTCCGGTGTCAGAACTGATATTGTTGTAATTCTCCTTACAGATTATCTTGTCCAGTGTCCAAACTGATATTGTTTTAATTCTCCACACTGACTCTCATTTAGTTTTATCTTGTGCAGTGTCAAAACTGATGTTGTTGTAATTCTCCATACTGACTACGGCTCAGTTTTATCTTTTCCGTTAATAGAACTATTGTTGTAATTGTCCATACTGACTGCTGTTCAGTTTTATCTTGTCCGTTGTCAGAACTATTGTTGTAATTCTCCATACTGACTGCCGTGTAATTTTATCTTGTCCTTTTCAGAACTATTTTTGTAATTCTCCATACTGACTGCCATTCAAATTTCTCTTGTCCATTGTCAGAACTATTGTTGTAATTCTCCATACTGATTGTCGTTCAGTTTCATCTTGTCCAGTGTCAAAATTGATATTGCAATTCTCCATACAGTTTGTCGTTCAGTTTTATCTTGTCCAGTATCAGAACTGATATTGTTGTAATTTACCACACTGAATGTCACTCATTTTTATCTTGTCCGGTGTCAGAACTGATATTGTTCTAATTCTTCACATTGACTGCCATTCAGTTTTATCTTCTTTAGTGTCAGTACTGACATTGTTGTAATTCTCCACACTAACTGCCGTTAAGTTTTGCCTTTTGCAGTGTCAGAACTAATATTGTTGTAATTGTCCATACTGAATGCCATTCAGTTTTATTTTCTCCGTTTTCAGAACTATTGTTGCAATTCTCCATACTGACTGTCGTTCAGTATTATCTTGTCCAGTGTCACAATTGATATTGCAATTCTCCATACTGATTGCTGTTCAGCTTTATCTTGTCCAGTGTCAGAACTGATATTGTTGTAATTCTCCACACTGACTGCCGTTCAGTTTTATCTTGCTTAGTGTCAGAACTGATATTGTTGTAATTCTTCATACTGATTGTCATTCAGTTTTATCTTGTCCAGTGTCAGAACTGATATTGTTGTAATTCTCCACACTGACTGCCGTTCAGTTTTATCTTGCTTAGTGTCAGAACTGATATTGTTGTAATTCTTCATACTGATTGTCATTCAGTTTTATCTTGTCCAGTGTCAGAACTGATTTTGCTGTAATTCTCCATACTGACTGCCGTTCAGTTTTATTTTCTTCGTTGTCAGAACTATTTTTTTTAATTCTCCATACTGATTGTCGTTTAGTTTTATCTTGTAAAGTGTCAGAATTGATATTGCAATTCTCCATAGAGATTGTCGTTCAGTTTTATCTTGTCCAGTATCAGAACTGATATTCTTGTAATTCACCAAACTGATTGTCATTGATTTTTATCTTGTTCAGTATCAGAAATGATGTTGTTGTAATTCTCTACACTAACTCCTGTTCGGTTTCATCTTGTCCTCTGTCAGAACTAATATTGTTCTAATTCTCCACGCTGACTGCGGTTGAGTTTTATCTTGTCCATCACCAGAACGATTGTTTTAATTCTCCATAGTAATTGTCATTTAGTTTTATCTTGTCCAGTGTCAGAGCTGGTATTGTAGTAATTTTCCATACTGATCGTCATTCAGTTTTATCTTGTCCAGTGTCAAAACTGATATTGTTGTAATTCTCCATCCTGACTGTCGTTCAGTTTTACCCTGCCCATTGCCAACACTGATATTGTTCTAATTCTTCATACCGATTGTCAGTCATTTTTATCTTGTCCAGTGTCAGAACTGGTATTGCTATTCTCCATAGTGACTGTCCTCCTTTTTTATCTTGTCCAGTGTCAGAACTGATATTGTTGTAATTCTCCATGTTGATTATCGTTCACTTTTATGTTGTCCAGTGTCAGAACTGATATTGCTGTAATTCTCCCTACTGATTATGATTCATTTTCATTTTGTGCCGTGTCAGAACTAATATTGTTGTAATCCTCCACACTGACTGCCGTTCATTTTTATCTTGTTCAGTGTCAGAACTGATATTGTTGTAATTCTCCACACTGACTGCCCTTCAGATTTCTCTTGTCCGTTGTCAGAATGATTGTTGTAATTCTCCATACTGCTTGTATTTCAGTTTTATCTTGTCAAGTGTCAGAATTAATATTGCAGTTCTCGATATAGGTTGCCGTTCAGTTTTATCTTGTCCAGTATCAGAACTGATATTGATGTAATTCACCATACTGATTGTCATTTAATCTTATCTTGTCCAGTGTCAGAACTGATATTGTTGTAATTCGCCACACTGACTGCCATTTCATTTTTTCTTGTCCAGTGTCAAAAACTCATATTGATGTAATTCTCCACACTGACTGCCGTTTCTCTTTATCTTGTTCAGTGTCAAAACTGATATTGTTTAATTCTCCATACTGATTGTCATTCAGTTTTTTCTTTTGCAGAGTCAGATGTGATATTGTTGTAATTCACCATGCTGATTGTCATTTATTTTTATCTTGTCCAATGGCAAGACTGATATTGATGTAATTCTCCACACTGACTGCCGTTTACTTTTATCTTCTTTAATGTCAGAACTGATATTGTTCAATTCTCCATATTGATTGTCATTCAGTTTTACCTTTTGCAGTGTCAGAACTGATATTGTTGTAATTCTCTATACTGACTGCCATTTAGTTTTATCTTGTCCATTGTCAGAACTATTCATGTAACTCTTCATACTGCATGTCGTTCACTTTTAATTTGTCCAGAGTTAGAATTGATATTGTTGTACATGTAATTCTCCCTACTGGTTGTCGTTCATTTTTATCTTGTCCAGTGTCAGAACTGATATTGTTGTAATTCTCCACACTGTCTCCCGTTCAGTTTTATTTTAATCAGTGTCAGAACTGATATTGCTGTAATTCTCCATACTGATAGTTGTTCAGTTTTATGTTGTCCAAGTTGGAACTGATAGTGCTGTAATTAACTTTCTTATATCTCTTAGTTAGTACACGTGCTGTGATTGGTCAATTTATCAGGCCGTACTCTCCTTTACGGCACACTAAAATTTAACGCTGGTTTTGTTGAAAAACTGTTTTGTGATTTATCGCCAAGTGTTCCTAACTTTTATATCAAGTAAACATTTAAGACTTTTTTTACTCTAAATTGTGTATTAAAGCATGCTAACAACTTAAAAACAATTTCAAATTGACTCGTTTTGATTTTGAGGTGCATCAGAAATTTGAAGGCATTCCGCTTAAATAGAAATCGTTCCTGAGCCCGTCATACACACAATAGAGATATAATAAATATCTTACTAACCTCGTTTTCTCGGTCTGTACCGTAAGTTAGGGATCCTCGTTTTTTCCCCTTCGATTTATGGCCTGCGTGCTTTGCCCTTGAGCCATAAATTAAAGGGGAAAAAAACTCGGTCCGTAACTTATGGTACGGCCCTCAAACTCGGTTAGTAAGAGGTATATACCGATTGTCATTCATTTTGTATTTTGTCCAGTGTCAGAACTGACATTGTTCTAATTTTTCACACTGACTGCCGTTCAGTTTTATCTTGTTCAGTGTCAGAACTGATATTGTTATAATTCTCCATACTGATTTTTATCCAGTTTTATCTTTTGCAGTGTCAGAGCTGATATTGTTGAAATTCACCATACTGATTGTCCTTCATTTTTATCTTGTCCAGTATCAGAACTGATATAGTTGTAATTCTCCACATTGACTCCAGTTCAGTTTTATCTTGTGCCGAGTCAGAACTGATAATGTTGTAATTCTCCGTACTGACTGCCGTTCAGTTTTATCTTGTCCGTTGTCAGAACTTTTGTTGTAATTTTCCATACTGATTGTTGTTCAGTTCTATCTTCTCCAGTGTCAGAATTAATATTCCAATTCTCCATACTCATTATCCTTCATTTTTGTCTTGTCCATTGTCAGAACTAATATTGCTGTAATTCTCCGTACTGACTACCGTTCAATTTTATCGTGCTCGTTGTCAGAAATCATATTGTTCTAATTCTCCACAATGACTGCCGTTCAGTTTTCTCTTGTCTGTTATCAGAACTATTGTTGTATTTTTCCATACTGATTGTCGTAAAGTTTTATCTTGTCCAGTGTCAGAACTGATATTGTTGTAATTCTCCATACTGATTGTCGTTCTATTCTGTCTTGTCCAGTGTCAGAATTAATATTGCAATTTTCCATACTCATCCTTCATTTTTATCTTGTCTATTGTCAGAACTGATAATGTTGTAATTCTTCATACTGATTGTCATTCAGGTCTATGTTGTCGAGTGTCAGAATTAATATTGCAATTCTTTATACTGATTGCCCTTTGTTTTTATCTTGTCCAGTGTCAGAACTGATATTGTTGTAATTCTCCCTACTGATTCTCATTCATTTTTATCTTGTCCAGTGTCAGAGTTGATATTGCAATTTTCCATACTGATTGTCCTTTAGTTTTGTCTTGTCCAGAGTGAGAACTGATATTGTTGTAATTCTCCATACTGATTGTGTTGTTCAGTTTTATCTTGTCCATTGTCAGAACTCATATTGTTGTAATTCTCCATACCGATAGTCATTCATTTTTTATCCAGTGTCAGAACTGATATTGTCCGGTGTGAGAACTGATGTTGTTGTAATTCTCCATGTTGATTGTCATTCAGTTTTATGTTGTCCAGTGTCAGAACTGATAATGTTGTACTTCTCCACACTGACTGACATTCAGTTTTATCTTGTCTGTGTTCAGAAGAATTGTTGTAATTCTTCATACTGATTGTCCTCCAGTTTTATCTTGTCAAGTGTGAGAATAAATATTGCAATTCTCCATACAGGTTGTCGTTCAGTTTTATCTTGTCCAGTATCAGAACTAATATCGTTGAATTCACCATCCAAATTGTCATTCAATTTTATCTCGTCCAGTGTCAGAACTGAGATTGTTGTAATTCTCTCTACTTAGTGCCATTCAGTTTTGTGTTGTCCAGTCTCAGAACTGATAATGTTGTACTTCTCCACACTGACTGCCGTTCAGTTTTATCTTGTCCGTTGTCAAAAGAATTGTTGTAATTCTTCATGCTGATTGTCGCTCAGTTTTATCTTGTCAAGTGTGAGAATAAATATTGCAATTCTCCATACAGATTGTCATTTAGTTTTATCTCGTCCAGTGTCAGAACCGATATTGGAATTCTCTATACTGATTGTCCTTCATTTTTATCTTGTCCAGTGTCATAACTGATATTTTTGTAATTCTCCTCACTGACTGCCATTCAGTCTTACCTTGTTCCTTGGTTAATCATTTTAACCTTAGTTGGAAGTAGATTTTTAATCCTAGTTCTAGACTTGTATTTTTTAGAGGACCCTCCTGGAAACCACCTTTAGGTGATTGGAGGCCTCCTTTTAAAATATCAGTTTATTTTTTTTTTTTATTATTATCATTAAATCCTCAGTAGTTACAAGACATCGTATTGATCACAGTTTCAGGAATATTAATAACATATCCAAATTAGGGAACTCTTTCCTCAATACCAGTGCTTTCCTTATCACCACAAATGTTCCCAAAGTAAGATTTGCAATGCTGTCAGATAAATGTCACATAGCAGATAGCAGTGGCTTCATTCATTTCTACCCATTCATTAAACTTAAAATTTTCAACAGATTTTCCTTCTTTATTAAGGAAAAAACAAAGTTGAGATAACAGTGACCCAAAATCTTCTCCAGGTTTTACAGGTATTAAACCAGTCGTGCTGAATATTTTCCTTGACTCTTCTTCAAAATGCCAATTTTCCCTAAATTAACAAAAAATTCATTGACCTTAGAAGAATTTTTTCCTGACCATTTCCTGACCTGGTGTGGCACCCCTGTTTTAACTATTACACAGAAAACTAAACCATAAAATTTATCGAGAAATGAGGCTCCCAACCATCACCCAATTCACAGATTCTGACATCAGACTTATTACCTTAGAAAAACCACTTCACTAACAACTGGTTCAAGTTCAGCAGTAACTTTCCTTGAAACCCTCAACAACTACCATCCCTCTATCAAATTCACCATAGAAGTGGACACCAATACAGTTGACTCTTGTTATAGTGCACATCCTTGAGATCGTCATTTGTTGCCGTTATAGCAGGGCTGCCTGCAGTAGAGGGGTGAGATGAAAATGACTCAATACAAGTCATATAAACCCACATGCAGTGCACATACTGCTTTGTGCTTTTAAGCAAAAAATTGTAATATATGTAGTATAGGTCAAAATAGTGTACAAACTACCAGTAGTAAACACTCCAAGACAACAGAACAATGACAAATCACTCAATACATTCAAGGTGTCCCTCGTAACGATTGAGAAACACTAAAAGAATCAGTGTGGGATCATATGAAGTGTTCACAATTTTGCAATAGGGATAGGATAATAGCCATAAATCAATGGCTGCTCCATCATTCAACTCTCTGCCAGACAGTGTCAGAAAATTGACAGATTAATTTTCATTCATTAAGGCCATAAGACACCGTCTGTTTCAGAGAGTGATTAAGATTTATTATTAAGATTTAATAATAAATGCTATTTTCATTCGAACACTTAGTAGTTTGTAGTCCATTGTATTAGTTTTAATATTAGCTTTAATGTTTCAGTTTTAATATCCTATTATATTTTTTTTCTGAGATTTTTACAGTTGGTGTGATATCACAGGATTTTTACCGACTTAACTAAGTGCAGATGTAGTTATATTCTATTTTGCCAATTTTGACATCTAAATTATGGTTTTTCATATAGAGCCTCTATCAGTAACATCAGGCTGTCCATAATAGCA